>NC_024327.1:9256360-9258488 GCF_000523025.1 Cynoglossus semilaevis | reverse complement strand
GAAAAGCTAAGAAATAAAAACACACCACAATGTGAAGAATCTAACGAATCTGCGAGAACGAAGCGAAAGATTAGTTCACAGCGAAAGATTAGTTCACAGCGAAAGATTCGTTCACAGAGAGTGATTCGTTCACAGCGAAAGATTAGTTCACAATGAAAGATTAGTTCACAGAGAGTGATTCGTTTGCAATGAAAGATTAGTTCACAGTGAAAGATTAGTTTGCAGAGTGTGATTAGTTCGCAGAGTGTAATTAGTTCGCAGTGAGTGATTCGTGAGTTCCATATGAACAAATATTTCATATGACTCGGGAGTCATGAGTCACGAATCTTTCATATGACTCGAGAGTCATGAGTCATATGAAAGAGTCGTTCATTTTGAACGAATCACTCGCGAACGACACATCACTATATATTACACCTGGAACGATCTTCTGCGGTATTCATATACAGCATGTAAAGGAGAATTAAAATAAGTTTTTTTTAATTATTATTTACGCTACAAAACATGTTTTCTCAATTGGATAAACCTTAGTTATCCAACGAGACGAGTCACGTGACTGACTAAAAATGTTCTGTGGTTTTATACATAAACAATGACTGTTTTTCTTGTCTCACAATAAAAGCTGGTAAAAAAGACAGAAGTGGTGAAATTGTTTATTGGCTTTGAGTTACATAGAAAAAAGTGACGTGACAGTTTAAAAATGATACTATGAGGATAAGGAGCTGTCATTAATCATGCTTACATACACAAGAAAAAAAAAATAAAAACAAACAAACTTTGCCAAGATTAAAACTGTTTAAATTGATAATATAAACAATATTCACATAGAATGCTCAGTTACTTTTTTGTCACACTATCTAATACAACTTAGCTGCTCCTTCACTGATTCTTAAAATGTAATATAATTAAAAACAGCTTCATTTGCACTGAAGCAAAATATTTCACATCACATCCCCTCCGTAAATTCAACAGTGATAAAAAAATATGTTCATACGTTTATAACAATATATCTGTTAAAAACTTGATCAATGATGGTGACATAAATATGTTTTTAAAACTACAGTTTATGAATGTTTCCTTTACCTGCTCATCTCTGACAAAGCTTAATTCTTGGCCCTGACACAGATGTGATATTTAAGCTGAAGAGCTGTTCATTGTCACCATCACACGCTGTTAAGTTTGTTTAAATGCCTATGATCAGGTCCACCATTGGAAGTGAGGAAAACAATCACAGATTTAGATGAGGATTCAGGGTCTGCGGTTGTACTTGCTGATCTTCCTCTTGATGTGTGACAGTTTGGATTTCAGGTACGTGCACCTCTTCTTCTTTATCTGATAACTGGGAGACTGAAAAGGGGAATATGATGTTCAAACAATTGCAATTTATTTAAGGGAACATAAGTCATTGTTTAAAGCAATTGACAGCAATGGTAATTAAAAATATCTGGGTAAAAATAATTACCTTTTTGAAGTTCTTGAGCTTGATGTATTAACTCATAGCATCCTGAGAGGAGAACATATATAACATGTCACACAATTTTTAAATAAAATGTATTCAGAGCCTGTTTCATGAATGCAGGACCAAAGGAAAAGATAGAAGGAGGAGGAAAGGAAAGAGATGGAGCAAGTGAAGAAGTTAGGAAGGTGAAAGAGTAGAAAAAGGATTAAAAAATGAAAAAGACAAAAAAATGAGAGGGAGATAAGGGGGGTAAGAATAGGTGAATGAGGGGTTGAAAAAAGAATCAGCAAATCAAATAAAAGGAGCAAAAAAGTATAACAAGCAGGACGAGGACAGAAGGGAAAAGAATATAGTGACGTAGATCAAAAGAGAAAACAAAAAGTTAGAGATGGAATAGAGGAAAAAGGAACTAAATTAGGAACAAAGAAGAAGAATAGGAAGTGGACAATTAAATGGACAATTAAGAGTGTAGTCCTCATATGGGGTCAGAGAAACAACATTTACCAGGAACTGTGGACTGCCCCCTGTCAGTCGGGCCAGTTCTTGGTCCAGATCCGGCCTAGGGTGTCCTGGTGCCAAGTGCACTGATGGACACCCTTATGCTTGAACATGGTGTTTGTTATGGACAAACTGTGACTAGCACAGAAGTCCAATAACAAAACACCACTC
>NC_024327.1:9250017-9256305 GCF_000523025.1 Cynoglossus semilaevis | reverse complement strand
ATATATATATCTATATATATAGATATATATATCTATATATATATATTTCTTTTTACAAACAAAACATTTTTATCAACAATTCCCTTATATAACATTGAGTACTTAGACATTTGTCTTTCTTAACTCTTATCTTTTTCTGGACTAATTCTAAGCATTTTGCAGATTTACCTACTCTGGCGTATATTTGTTAGGACAGTGTTTCTTGGATTATATGAAAAATGGTTTTACCTTTGTTTTTTTCATGTTCATGTTAATAAAATGCATTGTTTATAACAACTGTCCTTTTAAATAGTGAGGATTCATCCTTTTTTTTAACTGAAGGATTAATTAAGAACAGTGACCTGTGATGATTACTGTATGGTGATGTGTTACTAACCCTGGCAGGTAGAGAGGCTTGTTGTTGTCCACTTGTTCCAGATACTCCCTGGAACCCCAAGCTTTGTCATTAGCAGTGTTCAGAGGAACCTCAGCATCACCAGTCACATTGTTCACCTTAAGTTTAAAGTTATACATTAATTAGTATTTGGCAAACAACCGAACACAGTTACATTTCAATAACTAACCTCTGCTTAATACATTTTTTAAGATGTTTTCTTGTTTTGGGATAAAATACCTCGTAGTTTCTATGCAGCCATTCAAGTTTCTAAGTATTTATATTTTAAGTACCCATTTGTGTATTAATTGCAAACAATGAATATGAATGAAGTGTTTAGTAGAAATGTATAGTTCTGAAAGATCTCTTTTGGTACTATCATCCTGTCAAATCTAATCAACTGAACATTTTCATATCTTAATCATTTGATGAGAAAACTGACCACATTCAATCTGTTTACTCAGCATGACAATAATAATATTTAGTTATGACTCTTTTTAGGTGGAGTATGACTCCAGGAAAAGTGTACGTCTATGGTTTGTTACTTTACCTTCACTTTTAAAACACAAATTTTGAATGAAACACAAAATTACTGAGAGTGCAGTTTGTTCTTCTGATATTTTATTACAAAAATTGTCCTCTTTTCCTTTTGTATTTTTCCTCCGCTGCCCTCTTTTTCTGGATGCTGTCCAAAACATCTTGATTCCACCACCATCTTTTCTTGTCATCTTGACCTGACCTCACACCTTCCAGTTTCCCTCACCCCTCAACTGTCACCACCCCGAACAAGCATCACACAACTTGACTCTAAATTCTATGCAACACTCCTGTTTTTTCCATTTTTCAGTAAGGTTTTAGTAGAAATAAATAATCCTTTGTCCCATATTTACCCTCGTTTTAAATGACAGAAACCAGTTCTCACTAAAAGATCAACACTGGTTTTATAAACACACAAGGATGAACCAGTTCCTCTGCGTTTCCCTGAGTACAACTGATACCATCATTACCGTAAACAGGAAGACTGAAAAGATTTCCTGCAATGGAATAAAAACTATGCTTTTTTGGGGTCAATACTTTCATTTTCCTGAAAGGTAAAGCAAACAATGACAAATCAGGAAATGTAGGAACACTGATTTTAATGAGATGTTTCTTTAAATGCACTCATTAGTTGAGTGGTTTTATTTTTAGATATTCGGTGAATTGTCATTCCAAGTACAAATCCTTCTGACCACATTCTGAGACTGAGACTAAAGTTGCCCACACCCAGAAACTGTAAATGAAACAGTCCTGCCCTTCCTTTCCCACGTCTCACCCGACAAAAACACACTTTAAACATCTCTGTGAGGACAACACACCTGCTTTATAAGCACCTTTAATGCAATGTCAACCATCCGAACAAAATCCCTGATTCCCAGCTAACCATAACATATGACAGTGGATTTTGCAGAGCATTGACTAAACAGTTAGGATCCTTTAGTGCTCACAATATGTGCTTTTGTCATGTAGGACAAAGTTGTTCATTATAGGGTCCATACTGAACAGTGAAGGCAGGGTTGAACACAGTCATATTAAACATTACTATTGTAGCAGCTGAAGACTGATCTCTCTTTCATAAACCTAACATGTGACCCACCATAATTCAAGTTTAAGAATGAAATTAAAATAAAGGGGATACATTTGCTTGTGTAATGTATTTGTTATTTTTTTACCGAAATAAACAAATCTGCAATTGTTAAAAAAATTCTGTGAGTCCCTCAGCCATGTTTTCCACCACAGAGTACCAGGAACTGTTGGTACCATGAAATTCTGTGAAGAAACTACACAGCTGTTGCAATACAAACATTGCTTGTTTTCACCACTGAAGATCTGTGAAGATTTTACTGATGTGGGGAAAAAAACACAGATTCCCAGCATCTTCAGGTCTGTCTGTATGTCCTCTGCACCAGAAATGGGCAAAAGTACTTGGAACATTTTTTGACCATTGTTTGTTAAGTTTGCTTTCCCAAGATGATAGATGTATTAAATTTTCCAAGATGAAAATCATTGCAAGGACAAACAGTGCGTACAAAAATGCGAAGGACCGCACAAGGGTTAATGTGGTGGAAATGCACATACACTATATTGCCAAAAGTATTCACTCACCCATCCAAAAAAATCGGAATCAGGTGTTCCAGTCACTTACAAGGCCACAGGTGTATAAAATCAAGCACCTTGGCATGCAGACTGTTTTAACAAACATTTGTGAAAGAATGGATTGCTCTCAGGAGCTCAGTGAATTCCAGCGTGGAACTGTGATAGGATGCCACCTGTGCAACAAATCCAGTCGTGAAATTAAATCCACAGTCAACTGCCAGCTGTATTATCAGAACATGGAAGTGTTTGGGAACGACAGCAACTCAGCCACGAAGTGGTAGAGCATGTAAACTGATTGTTTGGTGGAGGGAGAGTTATGGTGTGGGGTTGTTTTTCAGGAGCTGGGCTTGGCCCCTAAGTTCCAGTGAATGGAACTCTGAATGCTTCAGCATACCAAAACATTTTGGACAATTCCATGCTCTCAACTTTGTGGGAACTGGCCCCTTCCAACATGACTGTGCACCAGTACACAAAGCAAGGTCCATAAAGACATGGATGACAGTCTGGTGTGAATGAACTTGACTGGCCTGCACTCCTGACCTCAACCCGATAGAACACCTTTGGGATCAATTAGAGCGGAAACTTAGTGCTAGGCCTTCTTGTCCAACATCAGTCTGTGACCTCACAAATGCGCTTCTGGAAGAATGGTCAAAAATTCCCATAAACACACTCCTAAACTGTTATAGCTGCAAAGGGTGGACCGATGTCATATTTATCTGGAAAGGAATATATGTGACAAACATAGGAAGCAGACTTGGGTCTGGAAGGTTCCAGTTTCGAGTCCACCAGCGGCCAAGTTACCACTGAGGTGCTCTGAGCATGGCACCGTCCCCACACACTGCGCTTAAAAGCTGCCCACTGTTCACTTTGGTGATGGGTTAAAAGCAGAGGTCATATTTCATTGTGTGCAGTGGTTTGCTGTGTCACAATGACAATGAGTTCACTTTCCTTCCTTTCCTTCTATGCCTTCTATGCCTTATATTCCTTATATGCGAGTCATGGCAGGTGAGCGAATACATTTGGTCATATTGTGTATGTGCTGGTACTGTTCCTAGTTTTTGGTACCAGTGACAATCATGTTTATTCCTGAAAGAAAGTGAAAATACAAAAAATAATAAAAACAAAAAATTATAAATGCTAACGTGAGGTTCTTCAGAAAAACAAATCCATACCCAATCGTTCTTGTGTAGGTCAAATTAATTGAAAAGCGTTTATTATCATCACCCACACACCTCATGCAGCAAATGAAGGTGAACGAAAGTGAACTACTTGTCATTGTGACACAGCACACCACTGCACACAGCATGAAAAATATGCTAAAATATTTACGTACCCATTCTCCGACACTGTTGTTCAGACCATCTGTGACCACTTTCACTTCTTCCCACAGAATTCGCTCCTTGCCCCAGTGACGTATCTTGGATCGAGTCTTGACAGCAAACACGAGCAAGATGATGAGACCAATGAAAACCAGAAAGCCAAGGACAATGGCTATAGCCTGCAGGCACATGCAATTAATGTTAAAGATGTAGGGATAATGAATCAGACTTTTATTTTTGAGAGATTTTAAGAATGTGATTTTATTGTTTTAATACTTGCTATATTTATTAAATAAAATGAATAAAGTAGAAAAAATTGTAATTAGTAAGTATAAGTAAATAAAAATAACATTTTTAAATTGTGGCAAAATATAGGTACATTTTACTTAGGGACAATGGTAGTTAAATATGAATTAAAGATGACTATAAAAAGGTAAATATTTTTCAGAAAAACAGCTTAAACATTTACCCAAAATACTACAGCACTGGCTGTATATTAAAATACTTTAATATGTCGTTAAAAAGAGATTAAACATAATCTGTGAAATTTCTTCCTCTGTATGACAATTAGACAATTGGAGCAGTAAAGCCATGTTGTATTAAATTAAGATAAAATAATTATTTATTTTGTTTACATCATATTGAAGTTCCATCCATCCATCCATTTTCATCCGCTTATCTGTTACCAGGCCGCGGGGTCAGCAGTTGCCACCCAAATCACATTGCACCGTACCCAAACCTTCCTGCAGGTGGTGAGTCCACTGGAAGGTACCAACCGCCCTAACCGGGATTCGAACTTGTCCAGGAGGTGAACCCTGGGGTTCCACACCAATGACAGAGACATTGCCTCTGGGCCAAAGCGCCACCATATTGAAGTTATTTGTAATTTGTTTAAAAAACATAATCAATGGTAATTTTATTTAATTTAGACAATTTCTGTGCACATCAATTTTATAGTGCAAGATTTGTTTTTCCATAAGTTGTTATGTTAAAGATACATATCAAGCGTTTTAACTGTAAATAGAGCAAATTTCTGTTTGTTTTTGTGGGTGTTCAAAGAGAACAGGAGAACAATGGGTTAATTTAGAACAATGAAAATGTTAGACACCACTAAAAGATTATCTGACCTCCTGTGGCTCAACCACACAGTAGTGGTACAGATACTGGTTGATGAAGATGCCTTGGGCCTGCGTCTGTGTCTGGTACTGGGCACACAGTTGGCGGATCTGGCTGTAGTAAACTGAACCTGTGGATTGAGCTGTTGGATTCACTGACACCAGATACACAATGGTGGTGATGATCATGAGAAATGCCAAGATGGCACAGATGATGGTGGTTGCCAGATAAAACTTTGATGATCGAGCAGCATTTTGTCTTGACACTACCAACACAAAAATGATGAGGACGGCAATAAATGTGATGCCAGAAATGGCAATAATGAAGACTTTGCCTGCTTTGGGATCCATCTGTGTTTCTCCGTACCCATAGGAGCCACCTCCATATGCACCACCATAACCTGAATCATACCCAGAGCCATAGCCTGTGCCATAGCCCCCACCATAACCACTTCCATAGCCACTGCCATATGTTCCACCGTACGTGCCACCGAATCCTAGCAGTCCAACACCACCTCCCATCCCCATCAGGCTCATGTCATAATCCCAGGCCAATGTGGAGGCTACACAGGCAAACACAGCGACACACATGATGATGATGATGATGCATAGGATCTTCATCACGCCAGGAGGTGAGGACCAGCGGTGGAAGTGAAGCATCTTGTCTGAAGTATAGTAGGAGAAGACGGGGTTGGAGTGTCTGCTGCTGTGGCTGTGGGAGATGTTGACAAGATGCGGTTAACATGTGATAGTCAACATATGTAATGTCTACAGTTTCTCCCCTAAATCTGAGGAGAATATTCAAAAATTGGGCAAAAATCTGAGGGATTCTGGCAGGGTCATTATACCTTTACTAAGGGCAAAATCCAAAGAAACTGTTAAAGCAAGCAAATATTAGGATCATTGATCCTATGCTCTTTCTCTATATTGTTCTTCAATCTCAAGTGTTCTTTGAGTTAAATATAGTTTAATGGGAACATAATAAATCATACTTCAAACCATGTCCTTTAACTGCTTGTTTCCTTTTCTCTTTTACATAGTTATCGTGCTGGTGGCAATGACTAATGGAATGACTATCAACTGTGCTAATAGATGCCAACTCGAAACAAAAAGAGAAATCATGTCCTTAACCATTCTAAGGACATGGTTTAAGTCTACAGCTGTTATCTACATATCTGCATTGAGGTTTTATAAAAATGAAGTGTGGACTGAAGTTCAGGTATGAGAAGGGTGACAGTTGCAGTGAGTGACAAAACAGTCAGTCAACTTACTGTTTGCTACCACTGTGCTGGTAGGGTGTACTGCTGTGTTTTGTCCCCAGCATTGTGACTACAGCTACCAATCAACT
>NC_024327.1:9234670-9246588 GCF_000523025.1 Cynoglossus semilaevis | reverse complement strand
CGCTATTTGTCTGATCCGTCGCCTAGGACCTGTTTGCCTTGGGAGACCCTACCAGGGGCGTTAAGCCCCCGACAACATAGCTCCTAGGTTCATTCGGATACTCAAACCCCTCCACCACGTTAAGGTTGCGATTCAAGGAGAGGTATATATATATATACACACACACTACGGGTCAAAAGTTTTAGAACACCCGAATTTTTCCAGTTATTTATTGCAATTCAAAA
Source organism: Cynoglossus semilaevis (assembly GCF_000523025.1). Lineage (NCBI taxonomy): Eukaryota > Metazoa > Chordata > Actinopteri > Pleuronectiformes > Cynoglossidae > Cynoglossus > Cynoglossus semilaevis. Next base: position 9,246,364 of record NC_024327.1, on the reverse strand, counting down.
GGCACTCAGAAACTGGGGGAAACTCTGACAGGCAGCAGTCTGGCAGAGCCAAAGCCACAATTAAATCAGAGGACAAGTTTCTAAGAGTTAACAGCTTGCGTGATAGGCGAACAGCTTCAAGCACAGCTTAATAGTGGTTGTAGTAAGCAAGTCTCAGTTTCAACTATGAAGAGAAGACTTCGAGCTGCAGATTTAACAGGATGAGTTGCAGCAAGAAAGCAATTGCTAAGATGTCAGAATAAGACAAAAAGGATCTCCTGAGCCACAAAACACCGTCATTGGACTATTGAAGACTGGAAGATGGTGTTATGGACTGATGAATCAAAATTTCAAATCTTCGGTTCATCACGCAGGATCTTTGTACGTCGTCGAGTAGGCGAGAGGATGGTTCCCCATCGAGCTGGTTTGGGATTAACTGGACAGAAGAGTGAAAGCCAAGCAACCTACAAGTGCCACACAGTTATGGGAACTTCTGCAACAGACTTGGGAAAAACTTCCTGAAGAGTATTTGATTTCTATTGTAGAAAGAATGCCACGAGTGTGTTTAGCTGTTATATCTGCCAAAGGTGGCTATTCCAAAGGTTAGAATACATTTTGGTCTATAAATTGATTCCATGATTTCTTTTTCAACTCAAATGTATATGTATATGTATATGTATATGTATATGTATATGTATATGTATATGTATATGTATATGTATATGTATATGTATATGTATATGTATATGTATATGTATATGTATATGTATATGTATATGTATATGTATATGTATATGTATATGTATATGTATATGTATATGTATATGTATATGTATATGTATATGTATATGTATATGTATATGTATATGTATATGTATATGTATATGTATATGTATATGTATATGTATATGTATATGTAATTGATTGAGGTATATGATTTAAATGTGTTTATTTCAATGTTTATATTTCAATGTTTTACAATGTTTTAAAATAACTGTAGAAATGTGAAGACAACACTGAGGTAAAAATCTTCAGGTACACTTTGACTCTGTATCCTTCTATTGTCAGTCTCATCCTGAAAAAGAGGGCAGTAGCTGTGAGTGTTTATTGTGAAATGAAGCAGGTGAATATACATCACACACACTTGCAGTGTCTTTCTAAAATTGTGAGGTCACATTTCCCCATTTTGGCTAAACTAATTTTAACTATCTCAATAGTTTCAGACCAAGGCCCGACCACAAAAAATTGGCAAAACTAATTAAACTAATTATTGTTATTATTATGGGCCAAAAGATGAAGTAACTTTTCATTCTGATGCACTTATGGCTAACGCTCAGTGCTCTTTTTCTAGTCTCATCCAAAAACAATTTTCTAATTGTACAACTTAATATAGGTAAATATATGATTTTGTTTTAGCAAAGTCACTACTTTTATCTCGCAAATTGACGACTTATTTCTTGTAATGTCTTGACTTTAAACTCGTAATTTCATTTATTTATTTTCTTCTCAAGATGACCATAATACACCGTAGTGCACAGGAATAAAACAAAACTTCAGAAAAAAAAACAAATAGAACAAAATGCTAGATAAACAAATTATGCATCCAATACTAATTCACAAAATCAATAAATAATAAACACTTAAATAAAAGCCAACCATTTTATAGCAAAAGGGATGTAAAAGACAGAAAAAAAATTAAACCGTATATTAAAAGTGAAGTGAGAGAAGAGATGTCAGGACAAAATGGTGTCGCTCCAAATTTAAACCTAACCTGTATTTTGTCATAAACGTTAATTAAATCATCTCTTTTCATGTTTCATGTTTTTAACGCGCCTTTTTAAACATTTACAAGTTTTGACGGAATATTCTGTATATTAATTGTTGAACGGACTCACCTGTGTGTGATGAACAGACGGTATAAACCTCAAGAGTAGCACAAACAAAACTCACACCGCCTTTAACAACACAGTATCTCTCACAGACAAAAAGGCGCGTCCTGCATCCCGCAAGCGTGCTCACAGCAGCAGGTGTCACATATGTTGTTTCCCAGGTCATACAGGTATAACCTGTCCTCCCTCTCTCTCTCTCTCTCTCTCTCTATCTCTCTCTCTGCCGACCTTTTTCTGCCTGGACCTCCCCATCGATTGGCGTTTGAAAGTGTTAGATATACTGTATATTACCCTTTCTGACTGATTTTTCTCCAGTTCTTCTTGCTTTTTCCCGCTCTCATTGTTACCCTCCTCCCATCGTTTTCACTTTCTAGCCCATTTTCCACACTTTTAATTGTTTTGAAAACTGATATATATAGTTTTTCATTAATACCACTGAACTCATTGAAATCGGTGCAGATTTTTGTATTTATTTTTTGAGGTACAGAGTGGATTCTGCTGCTTATGATGTCACCTCACAGATAATGGCAGAAGTGAAAGAATGTTACCATGATAACATAAATCTAAAAAAAGAGCTACCGGTAGAAGACTGCAAAAAACACAGTAGCTAATATTATCTACACTAGGGCTGCCACTGAACGAATTATGGTTTGAGCATCACAAGACATGCAATGTTTTCTTTTCTTTCTTTTTTTATAGCTTGTCAACGTTTGTTTTGCACTCGGAACTGGCTCCTTGTTTTGCTCTTCTCGCTCTCTCTTTCTCTAATTTACTCTCTGAGTATCAGCTCTTTGTCAGCCACACCCCTTATACGCATGCTGTCAGTAATGCTGTTCATTCACAGATGTGCCCCTTTATTTTAGGATATGAGAAATTATCGCCGTAAAGCAACATGATTCTGCCCGACTAGAGGCAAGACTAGGAATTAAAGCTTTAGAGTGTTCTAAATTATTTTAAGCTTGATTTAAAGTTTTACATATTTCAGAGGCATAATAATTATCTTTAAGAAAAATGAATAGAGTAAAACTTCAGTACAATTCTTTAAAAAAAATCTAAACGCACAGCTAATATTCTGTAAATCTACCAGCAATATGACTCAATTTCTACATTATAGAGTGAAAAGCATTAATTTTTTCAACCATTAGTTTTCCCCCAGGGACAGATATCTATCAAACAATTCAACAGTCCCTTATGTCACTGTGGCATACAATGCCTCTGTGGAACGGGTGTGGTAAAAAGTAAGTTTACTGTCAGAAAAAAACAGACTCGTTTATAGACAGGAAATAGTACAAGAAACATTTATCTACATTCATGGACTATTTTTGCACCACAAACACCCGTGATTGGTCTAAAACAAATCCTGTTACTTTCACATATAAATTCAAAAAACAATAATCACAAACTAAGTTTTTTTTAATAAGGACTTTGTGGATTACCACAAAGCTGGAAACCTCTGTTCTCTCCAGACAATGGCAAATTTCTGCACCTTTACATGAACTAATTTGCAGAATTGTCACCGACTTTTCACCACAATGGAAAAACAAGCTAAAAAATTGGGCAAAGTCATTTCAGTTCCTTCCTGGCCTTTCCACTTAGTAGCTCATGACTGCAATGGAAAGGGACATAATACAGCCGTCCCTATTTTGTGATACCCCATTGGACTTTTGCTATGCTTTCATTGTTAGGTACTGTTAAAGAGGTCAATAAAATTATGACTTTTCTGAAGGTAAGACAATCTTCATCTCTAATGACAACACAATGCCTGTGTTTCTCCTTTTGTCAGTGATTGTCTCATTTTAATATTGATTAATAATGACCTGTTTCAATGACAACACAAGGACCTCCCAGCTTTTATTGCAGATACACACATTTCTCCTTTAGATGCTCACAGATGGGTGCTCCAGCTTCATTAATGCCAGTGCAGGCTAAAACTGCAATATTTGTGTTTCAGTTATCTGTCCTCATTCCACCCATTTACACTGTTGTACTCCTGAATCTTCTGTTTAATATGAGACAGTTTTTTTCTTCAGGTACTCACACCTCTCCCTTTTCTCCAGATACGTTGGGTCCTGAAACATGGAAATAGAAGTTAATACATTCCTCGTGTTTGTGTGTGTGTGTATATATATTGTAAAGATATGATTATTATTATGATTATAATATTATGATTAACTAATAATAATGAAATAATATAACAATAATGAAATTATTGCATCATAAATGTTAAACTTCAAGATTGGAAAACTACTGAGCATTTATGTGACAAAAAGTGGAAATGTACTGAGTAATTGTGTGACAACTGTAGCATGACAAGATACAAGTATTCTTTCTGTTGTTAAGCTATATGCTAGAACAACCTGGCATTTGGAGAACAAAACAATCCTTTATAAATCATGATAGTGTGTACATATGCGTGACGAAGGTCACGGTAATCGGTGAGTTTCAGGACGTGGTGGAGGTGCCAGCAACAGCAGCAGAAGTGGAGCCAAATCCCAAAAAGACGGAGAAGGACTTCCAATCAGAAGAGGACAACGTTTGCATGTACAACTCTGTCTGTTACACTTAAAAACCTGGGTCAGGGAAAGTTGGTCAGACTTTGTGAACTGACATCCCATGCTGTTTGTCAGGGGCGCGTAGATCTGACCCAGAGCTCTGGAACTGCCTATTTTGCTGATTCTGTGATAAATAGAGTTAAGCCTAAAAATCTTCTCCTATTTGACTCACACATAGAGAGATTTCAGTAAAATGAGCAAAACCTAACAATATATAAATATATATATATACCAGGTTGGGGAGGAAGTCCTGAATCAGGTGGAGGAGTTTAAGTATCTTGGGGTCTTGTTCATGAGTGACGGTAGGATGGAACGTGAGATTGACAGGCGGATCGGTGCAGCGGCCGCAGTAAAAAGCAAAGCTCTCGATTTACCGGTCGATCTACGTTCCTACCCTCACCTATGGTCATGAGCTCTGGGTCATGACCGAAAGAACGAGATCCCGGATACAAGTGGCTGAAATGAGGTAGTGTCGAGGGAGAGGGAAGTCTCGGTGTCCCTGCTCAGACTGTTGCCCCCGCGACCCGGCCCCGGATAAGCGGTTGATGATGGATGGATGGATGGATGGATATATACACTGTTTATGACAAATTGGTGATTTGTACAGTAAAAACACACAGATCATCCCACACATTAGAGAACAAATGAAGCGAGTTCTCTACACTCTGATTACCTGTTTTTGTATCTTTGAATCTGCATGCAATTTTATTTGATTTTTTTTTACCATCTGACTGGATGGTCGAGCAGACAGGTAAGTCATCATCTTGTCCATTTCTTCAAACTTTGTAGCCATGGCCTGTACCTCTGTATGCACCTCCTTATATTCAGCATACTGGTCATTAAAGACAGCCTTGTAGTGGTCCCTCTCCTCATCACAGTGGATGCTGGGATATTTACTGGGCACACAAGAAAAAAGGAAAGTATGTTTTAACATTATAAAAATGAGTCATCAAATATCTGGAAAAAGGTCATAAAATATGCGTAGAAAAAGTTATCTGAATATGTTGCAAAATCTAAAGAGTAGCCAAATTCATTAAAACAAATTCAACAACAGACACAATAAAGCTAAAAGAGTTAGTGTTTTTCCCACTGTTATAAACTCAATGTAAACATTAAAAGGTGAACAATGTTGAAAATATGTCCAACTCACGCCACATAGTCTACTATAACAACAGGTTTGGGGATGTGTCCAGCTGGAATGTGACCTTGGAGAATCTCTGGATGGAGCATCTTCACTGAACTACCTGTGACACTGTTGGGAGCATCCATAATATCTGGACGACCAGTGGGAAGGGTGGTAGCTTCTGAGGTTCTGGAGGCTGGACCTATCTACAAGAAACAGCCAGAGTGATCGTGAGGTGTCATTCTAAAAGTTTTACCATTCAATGTTAACCCTAAATAACTCAAGGAATCTTTATTACTTACTATAGACAGAGGCACTGATAACAATGTTGTCTTCATCTAAGGGTTTTGTTAATGAAAAACAAAATGAGTTAGTCTTATATTCAGTGACATATTTCAATAAATAAATAAATCTAAAAAAATCTATCTATCTATCTATCTATCTATCTATCTATCTATCTATCTATCTATCTATCATCTATCTATCGAGAGCTACTACAAATTTCCTCCATCACTCGCAATAGAATATTAAGCGTTTATGTAAGTGTCTGTTAGTTTGTCTTACCTCCGATGCTAGTGCCTCCCTTCTCATTCTGGCTGCCTCATGCCTCCACAGCTTCAGACAAGCCGGTGTACTCACAAAGTAAAGAGTCATGTTTAGGAAAATGAAGACAATGGCTGCAGTCTGACCTGCCTCAGTACGACAGAAGGCTCCATTCATGCCATTGTTGAAGACTGGAATGTTGCACAGTCCTCCTGTAGTTGTATCTCTTACATACACAACTCCTGCTGCGATGAAGAGCACAGCCAGAACAAGGTTGATGGAACACTCTGTGAGTGGCCACCAGGAAGAGTCTAGAAGAATGGCTCTATAGTACATGGACATACCCAGAACAACCAAAATCACAGTCACGATCCAAGCCAAATGGGCTTCCACCAGAACAAATAGGGTCTTGGGACCTGTGTATTGGTAACCACCTTCAAGTCCACCCAGGCCTCCTTACAGATGTGGACCACTGTATCCATACATATTGAACCACTCATTGTCTTTGTGAACATATGCACAGACGCAGGCAAACACAGCTGCAGCAACTGCACACATCCTAGGATTCTCAGCAGACCAGCCCAGGACTTCATGTAGGCATAGTGCAGGTGGTATTCCTCCACTCGCTCCTGGTAGGTCTGGGAGGAAATATTGCTGGGAACTTCAGAGACTGAGGTGATTGCTTCAGCTCCAAGGAGAAGTCCATCACGCTCTTTGTTAGCACCGTTGTGGTCCCAGTAGGGATGAGGCATTGATGGAGACGGAGGGGTGGAGCATGGAGGTGAGCATGGGACTCCTGCTGTAGTGTGGCTTTTGGCACTCTTCTTAGATGATGCGGCTGGAAAGTGAGGGGCAGGTGGAGGTTCTGAAGAAGGAGGGAGTGACCATCCTTTACTGCTTTGTACTTACTTACTACTGTTAATACGAAAAAAGTTCTTGACTAAGTCAGGAATGAAGTGCTGCACAGGTTTGATATCGATTGTTTCGCAGTCGGCCTCTGCAGGCTCATCATCACTAGGAGGATAGAAGGAATCAGGACTAACGGCTGGCTGGACAGGAAGAGGCGGAGGAGGAAGAGGGTCTAGGCTAACAATTCATACTGATCCATGCAAAGATGGAGGAGGCAGTGGATAATCTGAGTAGTCATCAGGGACCTGGTCATAGATTGGTGTCTCACGCAACCGGTCAAACCTGGTGACTGCTCCTGAAGACATCAGGACCTGAAATTCGATTACTGCCAACTGCCAACTGCCAACAAAAAAACATACACAAATAATAGCTACAGCAAGTCAGCAAAAGCTGAACCTAAGTCATCAATACAGGATAAGTAAAACAAGTCAAGACATTACATAATAGGTACAAAAATAAGTCATGTAAGGCCAGAAATAGTTTTAAAAAGGATCACCCAGGTGTTAGCTACAAGTTAGCACAAAAATAACCACAACCATAACCACAACAAAAGACAAAAAAAAAAAAGCATATAAAAAATAAAGATGTTCAAGAGATTTACAGAAAATTCAATAAATAAACGTGTGTGTCAACCAATCGTGACACATTTAGTTTGTGTTTAGCTTTGGCTGAATACACCAATGAATGAGATAACAACCCCCCTTTTTAACGCATTGAGCCTTGACACAACAGCGATTTAGTCATTAGCCACTAGGTTTAGTAAATCCATTCTTTACTAAAAGTTACATCTAGGTTACAAGTTCAACGGTACATTAAGTTTAACTTTTAAATATGTAAATAAATGCGCTAAAGATTCAACTCTCCTCGAGATATACTGCAAAAAAAAAAAAAAAAAAAACTAAACAGTGTGACACAAAAATGTTGCATACAGCAAAAGGCCTGATAAATATTTGCAAGAACAGGTGCGACAGCAGTCGTAAACCTTTCATTCACCAAAATAAATATAAATACCCATCATCCGCTTATCAGGTTGCGGGGGCAGCAGTCACCACCCAAATCACATTGCACCATACCAACCCCCTAAACCTTCCTGTGGGTGGTGAGTCCACTAGAAAGTACCAACTGCCCTAACCGGGATTCGAACTTGCCTAGGAGGTGAACCGTGGGGTTCCACACCAATGATAGAGACTTTGCCTCTGGGCCAAAGCACCACTGAAATAAAAATAAATATTCGCTTTATTAATACGTGAAAACAAACAAACAAAGAGGACACTTTTCATTTGAAAATTAAACACAGACTAACCTGCTGATAACTTTTGGTCTGTTTCAGTTTGTGTTTTTCCTACCAGTGAAGGTAAAGGTTCACATAAACCCTGGTTTAGTTTTTAAGCAGATTCCAGATCAGTTTCACTGACTCACCTTCCCAGGGTTTCAGAGTCTGAGATTTGGATCTGGTCTGACTGGATTCATGGTGGGCTCACGGACTAGTCTAAGAATTTGACAGTTAGACGTGGCTTGACTTGATCTATAGTACACTGCTCAAAAAAATAAAGGGAACACTTAACCAACACAATGTAACTCCAAGTTAGTCACACTTCTGTGAAATCAAACTGTCCACTTAGGAAGCAGCACTTATTGACAATCAATTTCACATGCTGTTTTGCAAATGGAAAAGACAACAAGTAGAAATTATAGGCAATTAGCAAGAGACCCTAAGTAAAGGAGTGGTTCTGCAGGTGGTGACCACAGACCACTTCTCAGTTCCTATGCTTTCTGGCTGATGTTTTGGTCACTTTTGAATGCTGGTGGTGCTTCCACTCTGGTGGTAGCATGAGACGGAGTCTACAACCCACACAAGTGGCTCAGGTAGTGCAGCTCATCCAGGATGGCACATCCACGCGAGCTGTGGCAAGAAGGTTTGCTGTCTATCAGTGTAGTGTCCAGAGCATGCAGGCGCTACCAGGAGAAAGGCCAGTACATCAGGAGACGTGGAGGAGACCGTAGGAGGGCAACAACACAGCAGCAGGACGCCTACCTCCGCCTTTGTGCAAGGGGGAACAGGAGGAGCACTGCCAGAGCCTTGCAAAATGACCTCCAGCAGGCCACAAATGTGCATGTGTCTGCTCAAACGGTCAGAAGCAGACTTCATGAGGGTGGTATGAGGGCCACACGTGGCGGGGGTTGTGCTAACTTGGGAACTACACGATCTCAACTTCATAAAAAAGAACGCGTTACGTTAAACTTACAGCAAAAACTTCGTCGCAAAAGTTGTTTTTTATATCGATGCATTTTATAAAGAACTAGCGTCATTAGGGCGCAATAAGATTTTGGTGCACGAGCGATGGCACGGTTCAACACGTGATTGTGCACCAATCGAGTAGCTGATTGATGTCAACACTCCGGCAACATGGCTCCTTCCGTGGTTTTACTTAACGTTACCGAAAGAGAGGAATTCTCCCAAAAGTCTTCTAAAGTGGGCCAAATGGATTCCAAACAGTGCTTTATACATAGCCGCCTGCACAAAGAACAATGAGGCAAATAGACAATAAGGTGAACTTGTTAAGTCATTTTGATCAATAAAAGGAAGTAATCAATGACAAGGACCATTTGTTTATTCATTCGTTCATTTATTCGCTCCTAACTAAATACAACACCGATCAATCATAATAAAAAACTTCTTTAAAACATATATACATATGTACAATATAACAATAAAACAATAAAAAACAGCATAAGAAAATGAATGGTAATTCATTTATTACAATTAATTTAAAATTGTCAAGAAAAATTCAACTCACCAGTAGTCGCCAACCAGGGAACAAAAGGGGAAACTGGAAAAAGCTGCTACAATTAAGTCAAAGGACTGCTCCTTTGGATATACCGTGGATGTCAGGAAACTCTCTGTTAGATAGGACTGTAAAATATACTGTTAGTTCATACCCCAATTTTACTAACACAAAGAATTAAAATAAAGATCAAATAAAGATCTGATCAAATAAAGAATCAAATACGAGATCTCAAGTTTTAAAAGTTTTACTTGCAAGCACGGAGTGCAGAACAGTTACATTCAGAACTGCACTGAAGAACTCCTCAGTGCTCAAAGCTTACAGTTTTTTACACACACACTTCAATGGTCAGCACCTTGGCCCTTTACAGCCATGTGGTGTTCATGCGCAACTTCTGAGTGCTGATTGGCAAAGGCTGCTCCAAACAAAGATTCTCCACCAATAGAATACATGTACATGTGCTAAGCTATTCTGCTCAGTAACTCAGGTTAGATCAAAGACATGCACTTTGGATTCTTTTCCTTTTTGATGTTCTGTTTTCCTCATTATTTGGGCAGAGAAACCATCCGTACCATACACCATCCTGTTATGTAAACCACCAGCATGCACACCTTTCTTCAGTCCTTCTCCCTTTAGTCCAGCATTTAAAAACAGTATAAATTGATATGGAAACTTAATATAATTAATATATTGTAAATATTGAATAAATGTATTTACAATATCTTAACAGTAGATATACCTGGAACAAAGGAATTGCAAGTGAGAGGATTGAGTGGAGGCCGAGGCCAAACAGGATCAATTTAAATCTACTGCAATCGATACGTTTGCGAAGAAATTCTTCAACCCATTTGGTCTGTGTCTTTATAAAAATTAATATTAATATTATTAATATTATATTTTTGAAGAAAAACAACTTTTTTAGTTTGCTGAGCTGGACGAAGGGCCTGTTGGCAACAAGGATGATTCTGCACCTGTTGATGCCCAAGAACAAAAAGAAATGTCTGAGTCAGAAAAGAAGCAAGGCATGTTAGAAAGAATAAAAGTGGTGTAATGACTTGTAAAATGAACAAAATAACTGAACTTATGTCTGAACCATACAACTTGGAGAAAGTAAAGGAGAACTTTCAGAAATACACAGAAATGTTAAAAGAATTTAATGTCTTACACAGTCGATATCAAGCTTTACTGTCAAAGGATGAATGTGTTACAGACACAACAGAACAATGGTATCAGCCAAAGATGTTAAATATCAAAAAAGGAGGAAGAAGATGAAGTGGGTCCTAAATAGTGGTGTCGTTCGCGAGTGATTCGTTCAATATGAACGAATCTTTCATATGACTCGTGACTCCCGAGTCATATGAAAGATTCGTGACTCGTGACTACCGAGTCATACTGAATGTTTGTTCATATTGAACTCACGAACCACTCACAAATCACTCACTGCGAACAAATAACTCTCTGCGAACTAATCTTTCACTGTGAACTAATCTTCACTGCAAACAAATCACTCTCTGCGAACTAATCTTTCACTACGATCTAATTACTCTGCAAACTAATCTTTCACTGTGAACAAACGGGTCTACACACATCAAAACTTACCTGTACCCTCTAACCGAATCTACCATGTCGGTGTAGTCAATGATGATCTCTTTTCCTGGTTTTGTTTCCAATGGATACCTTCCTGGTTCTGGTCTGATGATAGGTCTGGTGTTAAATTTGGTACATTGTTCACATGTCTTAGTCAGGTACTGAGCCATGTCTTTGAGAAAAGGGTGCCACCAATGGTCAAGGTTTCTTAGCATTTGTGCTACACCTACGTGTCCTACTCCATGTGCCTCCTCTATTGCTGTCTGCCTCAGTCCTGGGGGTAGGATAGGCCTACCATCTGGTCCTCTCCAAAGTCCGTCCGTCTC
>NC_024327.1:9223789-9228301 GCF_000523025.1 Cynoglossus semilaevis | reverse complement strand
TTTTCTCTTGTAGAATTCGGGGGTCCTCAAATCTCCGGGCCTCAAACCCAGCTGTAACCGCCTCTCGTCAGAGTACGGTGGGGGTTGCCACACCCAAAGACATCTAACCCTGTTAGACTTCTGTTCCTTTTTCTCTTTTTACTCTTATTTCACTTCTTTATTTCTCTGTACCTTTACTTCTTCACACACATATTTCCCAGTATTCTTTTAAATTAATTTACGGACAAGGTGTTACTAGGACTCAGGACACAACTAAAATTTAGCTATTTCCAATGCAGAAGAAAAGCTCTGCTTACCTTATTTTGGGCCCGTGTCCTTTGTCTGTTCACACCAGGTCCTTGTGTCCAATTGCGTACCGATCAGCTCTGTTTTCTTGCTCATCCCGGACGAGCCCCCAAAATTGTCGTGGTCCTCTGCCACCCCGGATTCGCTGATCGATCTCAAACGGTATTAACTAAGAACTTTCATAAAGTACAAAGAAAAGACAAAAGTCGTTGCTCGAGTTCGCCTGTGCACAGGGAGGATCCAACGGAGAGTCAGAAGACTAACTGCTGAATTCTGCCCCTTCACAAAATCAGGCTCTTTTTATTAGCAGACCCTTGCCCAAAATACACAGATGTTGCACGTCAGATTGACATCCTGTTTGTTATCATATTTGATAAACGATCTTATTGTTCTTTGTTTTCCACACTCACACTGGCTTCAACTCAAGACCTGGTTATTGTCACGTACACCTCCTGAGCTTCTGCCACAAGTTCAAGGCCTATCCTGTCGCATCAGATGTTTCACTACACATCCCGAGTTTAACTTAATTCCTGTTTCAGAGTGTCTGTGTATTTTATATTGCAGGATCCAAGCAGCATGCTTATGCATCCACACAGATTACATATTTGCACATTTTCCAAAGCATGTTTAAATGCAATACATTTTATATTTTCCACAAGCAGCATATTTATATTTTAGGCAGGTTATATGTTTTAGTGCATCTTTTAAAACATGATTATATATGTTGCATACTTCTATAAAATATGAACACATGAATACATTTCATCCACAGCGGATCGATCCAATTATCGATAGTATCGATACCAAGTTGGTATCGGTATCAAATCGATACTAGCCTGGAGAGATCAATTCTTTACTCTAAGTTCCGCTCTTGTTTGCAATGCTGCGGTTTCAGCAAGAGGAAACAGTCAGGTCGCCGGACTCGCCGCTCCTGTGCCCCCCCTTCTTGTATTTAGATGTTGTGCCATCACAGGAGTCACGTGACGTGACGTGACTTAGACGTACAAAGCAAACAGACAAGCAAGTTGCCGGCTCAGGTTAATCAGCACACGCACAGTGAAAATACAACAGCAGAATGGCAGAGAGGAAGAGGAGCGCCGTGTGGCTGTATTTTCAAGCCGAAAACGAAATTTGTAAAATGCTAGTCGGGTATAGTGGAAACACTACCAATTTATATAAACATAAAAAAACAATCCAAAAGAAAACATGGAGCTACAAAAACGCAGAGAGGAGGACAGAATAAATGTTGATAATAAAGCATTTTCTATTTAATTATAAACTTTGCCCTAATTCTGTCCTGGGTTTTAACCATTTAATAATAAAAAAGGAAACATCACAAAAATTACTTAAGGTCATGAAAATTATGATAATACTTATATATAATAATATATAATTATATAATATTATATAATAATTATAATTATGATATAACCAATGATGCATCCACCTTATTTATTGAAAAGTATCGGATCGGTATCGCCGATACTGGCCCGTATTTACTTGGTATCGGATCGATATCAAGTAATATAATATAGAAAAATATGCAGTATCGCACACCACTAACCTTTGGTACGTTTTTGGCTCCGCCTCTCTAAGGCTAGAATCACAACAAATCTCACACAAAGAATAAAACAACATAGTTGGAGTTTGAATTTACAAACAAAGGTCTTGCTTGATCTATAGAAAAAAATGCTATCAAAGATCCTTCTGTAAATACGTACATGCCTTACAAAAGTGTTAAGTGCAAGGTCATGGCCTAGATGCGTTTCTGGTTACACCTTCAAAGTAAAAAACCAAATAGTGGCGCATTTAAGTTTTAGGTCTCCGTTTAGGATTTATACTGAAGGTCCAATAGTCTATGCTATGATACTTCCGATCAAATACACGCATTCAAAGTGGATTAGTATCCTGGAGTTTCATTGGCTAAGAGGTGATGTTTGTCGGCCAATCGCTTTTCCTTTTGTTCACCAAAGCACATTGGAGAGCCAGCGACAGAACACAAGGTGATATTATTCTGGATTTCTTTTACAATTAAAGATTGCGAGTTTTGTTTAAACATTGTATTGATATTTTTTCTTGTTGATATTTTGTAAATAACATGAGATTGAATGCCTCAGCATACAATCAATAAATAATAATTATTCCTAAAACACCTAGCTAGCAACGATGTGTGGTTTGTAAATAATGTAGTACTTTGAATTTGGTGCGAGAAAATTGCTCAGCTAAAATATGTTTAAAGATAACGGTCGGAAAATGTATGGTAACTTGAGTTCACTTTCTGCAACCAAAATGTATTAAATAGTGAATTGTTCTATAGCACACTCATGTTTTAGATACGTCTTTTATTTGCACTTTATAGCCTTGATTATGGTTACTTATCTGTTAAACTTGATTTACCAGATAAGTAATGTAAATGTTAATTTTTGTATTGAAATATGTAATGAAATATGCTGTATAACCTTACCCTTAGTGGCGCTTTGGCCCAGAGGCAAGGTCTCTGTCATTGGTGTGGAACCCCAAGATTCACCTCCTGGGCAAGTTCGAATCCCGGTTAGGGCGGTTAATACCTTTCAGTGGACTCACCACCCGCAGGAAGGTTTGGGGGGTTGGTATGGTGCAGTGTGATTTGGGTGGAGACTGCTGCCCCCGCGACCCGGTAACGGATAAGCGGATGAAAATGGATGGATGGATGGATAACCGTCAATAAACATATTTAACCAGAAGTTCTGTCTTTGCCTGGACAGGGAAGCCAACACTGCAGCACCATGTGTGTGTTATCCACTCTGGTGAGGGGTCTGGTTCGAGGAGCAGACAGGATGTCCGAGTTCACTAGCAAATGTGGTTCTAGGACTCACAACAAAGGACATGGAGTGAGGCCCACTTGGATTAAACTCTCCAGCAAGTTTGTTGCCATTGTCTTGTACCGCATCCCCGAAGGAACAGAGGCTCTGCTGACTACACAGAGTCTGTTCAACAAGGTGGTTGCTCCTCGCATTAGGGAAGACTTTAAGAGCGGCACCTTTAGCAAAGAAAACCTTGAAAAATATGGATTTGAACCCACACAGGAAGGAAAACTCTTCCTGTGTGGGTTCAGATTTGTTAAATATCTTAAACAAATATCCTAAAAACTATATTTGTTAAAGATATTTTTAACCAGATTAAGAAAAGATGCAGGTTCCTAAAGATGTACCTGTGCTTTTGCGGACAAAATCTATTGCAATGTGAAACAAACCAACTTTAATTACATATTATTATTCAACTTATTTCGCTATATGTACTTTTCAAAATAAATACTATATATATATATCCATCCATCCATCCATCTTCAACCGCTTATCCGGGGCCGGGTCGCGGGGGCAACAGTCTGAGCAGGGACACCCAGACTTCCCTCTCCCTCGATACTTCCTCTAGCTCTTCTGGTGGGACCCCAAGGCGTTCCCAGGCCAGCCGAGCGACGTAGTCGCTCCAGCGTGTCCTAGGTCTTCCCCTAGGTCTCTTCCCAGAGGGACGGCACCCGAGCACCTCCCGAGGGAGGCGTCCGGGGGGCATGCGATGTAAATGCCCAAGCCACCTCAGCTGACTCCTCTCGATGTGGAGGAGCAGCGGCTCTACTTCGAGCTCCTCCCGCGTGACAGAGCTCCTCACCCTATCTCTAAGGGAGCGCTCTGCCACCCTGCGGAGAAAGCTCATTTCAGCCGCTTGAATCCTTGATCTCGTTCTTTCGGTCATGACCCACAACTCATGACCATAGGTGAGGGTAGGAACGTAGATTGACCGGTAAATTGAGAGCTTCGCTTTTCGGCTCAGCTCCTTCTTCACCACAACGGACCGATACAGCGACCGCATTACTGCGGCCGCAGCACCGATCCGCCTGTCAATCTCACGCTCGATTCTACCCTCACTCGTGAACAAGACCCCCAGATATTTGAACTCCTCCACCTGAGGCAGGACTTCATCCCCGACCCGAAGGGTGCATACCACCTTTTTCCGGTCGAGAACCATGGCCTCGGACTTAGAGGTGCTAATTTTCATCCCAGCTGCGTTACACTCTACTGCAAACCGCCCCAGTGCATGCTGCAGGTCCTGGTTCGAAGAAGCCAACAACACCACATCATCTGCAAAAAGCAGAGATGAAATCCGGTGGCTACCGAACTGGACCCCACCCGACACCTGGCTGCGCCTAGAAATTCTGTCCATGAAAATAATGAACAGAACCGGTGACAAAGG
>NC_024327.1:9221906-9223492 GCF_000523025.1 Cynoglossus semilaevis | reverse complement strand
TATATATATATATATATATATACATACAAGTTATTTGTGTGATATATATATATATATATATATATATATATATATATATAGCATGCAAATAACTTGTTCATGTTTTAAAAATTAATGGTATCTTGGTCAAAATGTTTCCAGCAAGTAACGATGTTGAGTGGGTAATATCGGCATATAAACATAACTCAAAGCTGTCTTTAAAAAACTGTAATGTAAATGCATTAAAACACAAGGACTTTTGTTGTCACCAAAATGATGGGTGGAGAGGTTACATGAGCAAAGGCCTCTTTGATGCAGACTGTTTTTAGATTGGTCACCACCACTGCAAAAAAGCAAACCACCGTGACAAACCAGTTATGTTGTCAGTTGTAGTATTCACAGCGCGTCACTTTTTCCACATTTTGTTATGTTACACCCTTATTCCAACATTGATTAAATTCATTTTTTCCTTAAAATTCTACACACAACACCCCATAATGACGATGTTAAAGTTTTTTTTAACTTGTTGCAAATTTAAAAATAAAAACAAACAAACTGAGAAATCACATGTACAGTGGGTACGGAAAGTATTCAGACCCCCTTAAATTTTTCACTCTGTTATATTGCAGCCATTTGCTAAAATCATTTTCAGATCCTTTGCTGTGACACATTTAACTCAGGTGCTGTCCATTTCCTCTGCTCATCCTTGAGATCATTGCAGTCCAGCTGTGTTTGATTATACTGATTGGACTTGATTAGGAAAGCCACACACCTGTCTATATAAGACCTTATATCAGAGCTGTCAGGAAACTTTTTCTGTTAAATAGGACTGTAAAATATGCTGTTAGTTCATAACCCAATTTCCTAACACACAAAGAATCAAATACGAGATCTCAAAGTTTTAAAAGTATTACATGCAGCAAGGAGTGCAGAACAATGGTTACATTCAGAACTGCACTGAGGAACACCTCAGTGCTCAAAGCTTAAATAGATTTTTTTTAGACACACACACACACACACTTCAATGGTCAGTCCCTTGGCATTCCACAGCCATGCGGTGTTCATGCGCCACTTCTGAGCACTGACAGGTAAAGATTGATCCAAACAAGCATTCTCCACCAATAGGAGCTATGTGGAAATGCTGTAGTTTATCAAGTCAGATAAGACCATGCAGTTCGGATGTTTTTCTCTCTTTGTCTTTTGTTGGTCTTCCGTCAGTCTCCTTATTTGGGCAAAGAAACTAGTTCTGGCCGGTTCTGTGTCCTGTCTCTATCTCCAAGTGTAACAGTCAGTACCATTCAGTGTTGTCCGTATCATCCTGTTATGTAAACCATCAGCACACCTGTTTTTAGCACTTTCCCTTTTAGTACAGCATAATAACAACATTCAATAACAGTATAAATTGATATGGAAACTTAATACAATTAAAATATTGTAAAGATTGAATAAATGTATTTACAACATCTTAACATTTCCTGCTATTTTACATATCAATTTAAACTGTGAAATAAAACAACTTCTCATTATCAGTCATGTACAACTTCAATTAGATTTTATGCACAGACATCATTTCGGAACTATAGCACAGTTGAACACTTCAAACAGCT
>NC_024327.1:9220425-9221465 GCF_000523025.1 Cynoglossus semilaevis | reverse complement strand
TTTGGAAAACCCGGTCTCTCGGGTCAACCCGGTCTGGAGACCCGTCGACCAAGTTTCGACTAAAATGTCGACACCCGGTCTCCCGGGGCGGCCCCCGATGCAATTTTGCATAATCATGGTTTTCTAAGCACGTTTTTTTAGGATCATTTTTAACAAATTTAGCAAGATGTAGCACAGAAGCAGTAAGATTTTCTAGTGACCAAAAAACATCATTCATCCAATGATATGCAACACCATACACCGGAAAAAGAGTCATAAAGAATCCTCTAATATTACTAATAAGCAGAGGTGCCTTTGTTTCTGTCGTGCTGTGTTTGTAACAGTGGATACCAGTTGAATGTACAAAAGAAATCAAGTTAGCTTTAGGAATTACAACAGAGGCTAGAACAAGTTTAGCTAAATAAGTTCCACACCATTATTCGGGCAACCATAGATAAGTCTTGGAACCACAATTACATACATAATCTGGTGGGCATGGAAAATTTCTAATACACACTAGGGGGTGTTCTACCCGTTGATTTCTTCACCAGGGTTGAGAAGATCACTGCGATAGTGACAGCGACATTCGCTGCATACACCTGTTGTGTATATCCCCTTTGTAGCCGGACTTCAGCACTAGTGTGTGTCTGTAGTTCAGCTTCTTGAGCTCTTAACAGTTTACAGTGGCTTACGTGAATCCAGGAGGGTCGTTCAGCAATTTGGACTGCGGTTGGGGTCGTCAGAAAGACCTTGTAGGGACCGTTCCACCGTGGGTCAGACCACTTTGTTCTCTGTGTGGCTTTTAGGAACACCAGGTCGCCAACCTGAATCTTCTGGTCATGTCCAGGTTTCTGTGGGGTAGAGAGAGCTTTGGCAGATTCAATTTGTTCTTTTGTTTTTGCAGCATTTCTCAAATAAGCATGCAAATCATCATTTTTGTCATTTTCTGGTAATGATGCAGTTAGTTGTGGAAAAGTAAATGGTCGGTGAAAGACACATTCAAATGGAGTTAACCCAGTGCTTGAGCTTCTGGTTGTATGAATGCTAATATTATACAGACA
>NC_024327.1:9216684-9219309 GCF_000523025.1 Cynoglossus semilaevis | reverse complement strand
TATTCTATTTTTGACTTTCTTCAGTCACGTTTTTTTCAACCATTTACACAATTTGCTTGTATTTTACTCACTTCACTGCGCACAGTAATTCTTTATCTTGGGATCGACGTCACCAAGCACCGCTGGATCCATGAAAACCACCGAAGCCTCAAGCCGGCTTTTCAGTGCTGAGGTGTTGTCTCAGACCATGCATGGATTTTTGCGATGACCTCCCGGTTTTCCAATAATGTCTTGGATTTTGTTGATCCAGCTCGAAGGACCAAGTTATGTCAGGAAACTTTTTCTGTTAGATAGGACTGTAAAATATGCTGGTAGTTCATACCCCAGTTTCCTAACACACAAAGAATCAAATAAAGAATCAAATACGAGATCTCAAAGTTTTAAAAGTTTTACTTGCAGCAAGGAGTGCAGAACATTGGTTACATTCAGAACTGCACTGAGGAACACCTCAGTGCTCAGAGTTTAAATACAGTTTTTTTTACACACACACTTCAATGGTCAGTATCTTGGCATTCCACAGCCATGCGGTGTTCACGTGCCACTTCTGAGCACTGATTGGTAAAGACTGCTCCAAACAAGGATTCTCCACCAATAGAAGCTATGTGCATGTGCTGTAGTTAATCAAGTCAGATAAGACCATGCAGTTCGGATGTTTTTCTCTTTTTGTCTTTTGTTGGTCTTCCGTCGGTCTACTTATTTGGGCAAAGAAACTAGTTCTGGCCGGTTCTGTGTCCTGTCTCTATCTCCAGGTGTAACAGTCGGTACCATTCAGTGCTGTCCATATAATCCTGTTATGTAAACCTTCAGCAGACCTGTCTTCAGCACTTTCCCTTTTAGTACAGCATAATAACAGCATTCAATAACAGTATAAATTGATATGGAAACTTAATACAATGAATATATTGTAAAGATTGAATAAATGTATTTACAACATCTTAACAAGAGCAAATGAGAATCATAAGGTCAATGGAACTGCCTGAAGAGTTCAGAGACAGAATTGTGGCAAGGCACAGATCTGGCCAAGGTTACAAAAAAAATTGCTGCTGCGCTTAAGGTTCCTAAGAGCAGAGTGGCCTCCATAAACCTTAAATGGAAAACGTTTGGGACGACCTGAACCCTTCCTAGAGCTGGCCGTCCGGCCAAACTGAGCAATCGGGGGAGAAGAGCCTTGGTGAGAGAGGTAAAGAAGAACCCAAAGATCACTGTGGCTGAGCTCCAGAGATGCATTGGGGAGATGGGAGAAAGTTGTAGAAAGTCAGCCATCACTGCAGCCCTCCACCAGTCGGGGCTTTATGGCAGAGTGGCCCAATGGCTCAGTGCAAGACACATGAAAGCCTGAATTGAGTTTGCTAAAAAAAAACACCTGAAGGACTCCAAGATGGTGAGACAAAAGATTCTCTGGTCTGATCAGACCAAGATGTGTGATGGTTTCAGAAAACGGCCGCACCGCGCAGCCTGGCGTGGGTAGCGGGCCGGTGGGGGGGGGGGGGGGGGGGGGGGCATCATGCTGTGGTTTTTTTTTCAGCTGCAGGGACAGGACGAGTGGTTGCAATTGAAGGAAAGATGAATGCGGCCAAGTACAGGGATATCCTGGACAAAAACCTTCCCCAGAGTGCTCAGGACCTCAGACTGGGCTGAAGGTTCAACTTCCAACAAGACAATGACCCTAAATCACACAGCTAAAATAACCAAGGTGTGGCTTCACAACAACTTTGTGACTGTTCTTGAATGGCCCAACCAAATGGCTGTCCACCAACATTCACCATCCAACCTGACAGAACTGGAGAGGATCTGCAAGGAGGAATGGCAGATCCAGGTTTGAAAAACTTGATGCATCATTTCCAAAAAAACTCATGGCTGTATTAGCTTTATTAAAAAAAATTGTACTATAGTGAGCCCATATTTGAGAAACTGTTGTTAGCAGCAGATATGCTGTTAACAGGCTGCCCCTAGCAAGCACCAAGCATGCGATTCCTCTCAGAATCGAACACAGGACTCTCTGCTCTCTGTTTCCGAGGCAGGTGTGTTAACAGCTACACTATGGAACTGACTCTAAAGGGTGCTTCTACTAAATACTGAGCAAAGGGTCTGAATACTTATGACCATGTGATATTTCAGTTTTTCTTTTTGAATACATCTGCAAAAATGTCAACAATTCTGTGTTTTTCTGTCAATATAGGGTGCTGTGTGTACATTAATGAGGAAAAACATTGAACTGAAATGATTTTAGCAAATGGCTGCAATATAACGGAGTGAAAAATTTAAGGGGGTCTGAATACTTTCCTTACCCACTGTACATAAGTTTTCACAGTCTTTGCTCAACACTTTGTTGCTGCACCTTTGGCAGCAATTACAGCCTCAGGTTGTTTTGAATATGATGCCACAAGCTTGGCACACCTATCTTTGGGCAGTTTCACCCATTCCTCTTTGCAGTATCTCTCAAGCTCCATCAGGTTGGATGGGAAGCGTCGGTGCAAATTTTCAGATCTCTCCAGAGATGTTCAATTGGATTCAGGTCTGGGCTCTGGCTGGGCCACTCGGGGACATTCACCGAGTTGTTCTGAAGCCACTCCTTCGATATCTTGGCTGTGTGCTTAGGGTTATTGTCCTGCTGTAAAATGAAAA
>NC_024327.1:9214137-9216649 GCF_000523025.1 Cynoglossus semilaevis | reverse complement strand
CTGCTGAAAGATGAACCGTCACCCTAGTCTGAGGTCAAGAGCGCTCTAGAGCAGGTTTTCATCCAGGATGTCTCTGTACATTGCTGCATTCATCTTTCCCTCTATCCTGACTAGTCTTCCAGTTCATGTTGCTGAAAAACATCCCCACAGCATGATGCTGCCACTACCATGCTTCATAGTAGGGTTGGTATTGTCCTGGTGATGAGCGGTGCCTGGTTTTCTCCAAATGTAATGCCTGGCATTCACTCCAAAGAGTTAAATTTTTGTCCCATCAGACCAGAGAATTTTGTTTCTGATGGTCTGAGAGTCCACGTGCCTTTTGGCAAACTCCAGGCGAGCTGCCATGTGCCTTTGACTAAGGAGTGGCTTCCGTCTGGCCACTCTCCCATACAGGCCTGATTGGTGGATTGCTGCAGAGATGGTTGTCCTTTTGCAAGGTTCTCCTCTCTCCATAGAGGAACGTTGGAGCTCTCACAGAGTGACCATCAGGTTATTGGTCACCTCCCTGACTAAGGCCCTTCTCCCCCGATCCCTCAGTTTAAATAGCAGGCCAGCCAGCTCTAGGAAGAGTCCTGGTGGTTCCAAACTTCTGCCACTTACGGACGAAGGTCACTGTGCTCACTGGAACCTTCAAAACAACAGAATTTTTTTTCTGTAACCTTCCCCAGCCTTGTGCCTCGTTGGCCATAAGGTGAACCCATCTCGCTCCGACGTCTGGGAACTACACAATCTCAACTTCATAAAAAAGAACGAGTTACATTAAACTTACAGCAAAAAGTTCGTCGCAAAATATCCTGCCCGTTTTTTATATCGATGCATTTTATAAAGAACTAGTTTCTTCAGGGCGCAATAAGATTTTAGTGCTTTAACGTTAAGTAAAACCACGGAGGCAGCCGTGTTGCCGGAAGTGTTGACATCAATCAGCTACTCGATTGGTCTAACACGATCACGTGTCGAACCGTGCCACCGCTCGCGTACCAAAATTGTATTTTTTTGAAGACGCTAGTTATTTATAAAATGCATCGATATAAAAAACGGGCAGGATATTTTGCAACGAACTTTTTGCTGTACGAGATCGTGTAGTTCCCAGACGTCGGAGCGGAATTCAATTTCTAAAGGACTTTTCGTGGTTCACCTTATGGTCTATATGTAGTACTTGTGGTTGTGCTTACTTAACCGATTTTATAAAACCAAACCACACAGCGCATCACACATGATGGCACACAACTGAAGAACACTGGGAGTCAACAATGACGTTTAACTCTGTTATCACAATTAGAAGATGTTCAACAACAATTGTTACAGTATGGTTGTGTAACCGTGCAACGTCGCGTCGTGACTCCAAACACCCGAAGATTCTAAGTTGTGTTTTTGTATTGTCGATGCAGGACGACTCAGACGCATAGCTGTCGATTTTCTTCGTGGTCAAGACCTCTTTTTATTTCTCCTTTTTTTATCGATACAGGCAAAACACACACTCTCTCTGCAAAATAACATCCGCACGGAACAGCGTCAAAACAACAATACGGTGACCATCCAGAACAAAAATTGTGTCAAAGTTAAATTGCGAGCTGCGTGGGTATCAGTCTCAAATGTCATCCGAGCTTTCACGAAGGCTGGAATCATCACTGAACAGTTAAGTAACAGCAACGAGCCTGACTCCGATATTGATGAGAGGGATCCGGACATGCTTGATTGTTCCGCTTAATTGTTTTGCTGACTGGTTTGTTTAGTTTAGTGCGCCTTATAATGCGGTGCGCCTTATGATGCAAACCATTTTGTTAAACAAAAAAGCCATACCTTCTTTAAACTGAATTGTCCTTCTTCTGACATGTAGGGAATCATACTGGGCTAGTGATTTGTCGTTCGCGAGTGATTCGTTCAAAATGAACGGAAGTCACGAGTCATATGAAAGATTCGTGACTACCTAGTCATATTAAATATTTGTTCATATTGAACTCACGAATCACTCACAAATCTTTCACTTTGAACGCATCTATCATTGCAAACGAATCACTCTCTATGAACTAATCTTTCACTGTGAACTAATGTTTCATTGCAAAAGAATCACTCTCTGTGAACTAATCTTTCGCCATGAACTAATCTTTCGCTGTGAACCAATCTTTCGCCGTGAACTAATCTTTCGACGTGAACTAATCTTTCGCCGTGAACTAATCTTTCGCTGTGAACGAACCTTTCGCTATTGTCGTGGTAAGGTTTTACCACCCCGGATTCGTTTATCAACCTTTAACCCTCACGTAAAATAACTTTTACAAAGTATAAAGAAAAGACAAAAATCGTTGCTCGAGTTCACCTGTGCACAGGGAGGATCGACTGCTGAATTCTGAATTCTCCACAAACTCAGGCTCGTTTCATTAACACACACACACAGGGGTGGTACACATCAGGCAATACAGACATCATGCATTGATACATCTTTTGTTACCATATTTAGTAATGACTCATGTTGTTGTTGTCTCGTACACACATCCTATTTTCCATCACAAGACAT
>NC_024327.1:9212384-9213684 GCF_000523025.1 Cynoglossus semilaevis | reverse complement strand
TGTGTTTTTATTTCTTAGCTTTTCGCATGGTTTTAATTGCTTATGGCATTTTGTGTACTTTGTAGACTTTGTCAGCGGAAGCAAACCATGTTGCCTTCAGTATTTAGTGTCGGAGAACCGCAGCCTTCTTTACAACGCCCACAATAGGGCTAAAGCGCCACCTGCTGTAAAACGAATGAAATGATTAGTTCAAGATTCGTTCATTTTACTGTTCGAGAGTAAAAGATTCGAATCAATTGTCACTTGTTTCCCCATACATTCAAATCACTGACCATTCATTTTTGTAAATTAAGATTGTTATGCTTTTTATAGTAAAAAAACATAAAGGCTTTTTTTTTAGCTCTTAAGCTCCACGTATGTCTTGTTTCACTCTGCAGTTGTCTCTTGGGCTAGATCTGATTATAGTAAGAAATGACAGAAAAAGATGTATTTTGCATGTAACTTCAATTTAAATGTGGCCAATCCAGATGTATCATAAAAAGACATTTCAAGCGTTTCTCTTTTTCTCCCTCATTTCCTTGCTTCATCAGGAGGTCAGTGCTTTTGGTGAGAATGGTGAAGGTGATGATTTAGACGTCTGGGCAGTGCAGTGTGATGGCGATCATTGGGAGTGGGATGAGGTGGTGCGTTTCAAACATGTTGGAACTAACGTCTTTCTGAGTGTGACAGAGGAACAGTACGGCCATCCAATCCGTGGTCAGCAGGAGGTGTACGGCATGAGCTCACCTAGCTCATGCCGAAGACACCCTCCATGGTGGTGTGCCATGGAGGGTGTCTTCATCCAGCCCAGCCAGGAGCTGCTGCGACACGATGAGCTCTGATGATACCATCACAGCAAGAAGAGCATAGACTGTGTGTGTGTGTGCGGGCCTGCGTGTTTGCACCTGTTTAAGATTTTCCTTTATGGATCATTGGTTGTTCGGAACAGCAATTTCAGTTAAATATATCATATAGCAAACAAACACAGTGATATTTAAGAAGTGTAATGAAGTTTATAGGATTTACAGAAAGTGTGCAATAATTACTTAAACAAAAGTAGGCAGGTGCATAAATTTGGGCACCCCAACAGAAAAATTACATCAATATTTAGTAGATCCTCCTTTTGCAGAAATAACATTCCTAAACGCTTCCTATAGCTTCCCTGGATACTGGTTGAAGGTATTTTTGACCATTCTTCTTTACAAAACATCTCCAGTTCAGTCAGGTTTGATGGTTTCCGAGCATGGACAGCCCGCTTTAAAACAGACCACAGATTTTCAATGATATTCAGGTCTGGGGACTGAGATGGCCATTCCAGAAC
>NC_024327.1:9204120-9205182 GCF_000523025.1 Cynoglossus semilaevis | reverse complement strand
ATATAGAACTTAAAAATACTTCTGATATGTCATCAGTGGTTTATGCTTTTTATACTTATTTTTGGGGAGTGGTTTTGGCTTCCCGGGCGTGTGTTTGAAAGTGGTAGACCAATGGGAGGAAAAAGGTTGGGCCGTTTGTGGCCAATGATATTATTGTTACTGTTTATGACTGTGCCTACAGTCATCACTAGATGGTGCTGCTGCGCCACGGTTTAGCAGAATCGGAGGGTGTGATTTTGTAGTTTTATGAGCCTTTTGTTGCTGAGCGGGGGGTTATCACAAGGGAAGTGGACGGAACCATAAAGTCCAGTCAACCACAGATGGTCATGTAGATCAAAAGGAATGGATGGCTCCGGGGTTCCCTGTGAGACTGTAAATTGGAAGATTTATCATTGTTTCTAGTGAGTAGAGGTGTTTTAAAGTTTTGTGGAGGGGCTATGTGACTGAAAACCTTTTGATGTCTTGTCAGGAAAGCCTTTTGATGTCTTATCTGCTTCCTGCTGCAGGCCCGACTTATTGTGAAAACCACTGAAATCTAACAATTCCCCCTTCTGATCATAAATCAAACATTAACGATCATCACTTTCATTGATCGTATAGTGGTTTTTGTGTTTATGAATCATGTTCCTTATTCATAGGTAGGGGCGAAACCCTGTGGGACAAAATTCCCCTACTGCCCTGATGACCAGACAGCGACTCTTGCTCTGCAAGCTGTGAATATGGCGACCTCATTTCATAATAATTCTAAAGCAATGGGTTTTGGATCATTGCTTGTTGTATTCTTGGGTTCGGCTCTTACATAGGCTATTCTTGGGGGCTTCATAGTGAATTTATCTATTAAGCAAACAAATACCTTATATTGAATATTGCGTATAGCATTACGATAGTGAACACTGCTGCCATTACAGGTTTGATGATGCTAAAGTAAGTTCCCCATAGCCATGTATAACCTCCCCCAAAATCAGGCTTCTTCAATAATTTTACATTTTCATAGATGTCCTTAACATGTTCCGTAATGTTTGCTGAAGCATCTGGAATATATGTGCAACATTCCTGTTTTAG
>NC_024327.1:9201545-9203953 GCF_000523025.1 Cynoglossus semilaevis | reverse complement strand
CTGGGATCCCATAGTTTGGGCGGATGCCGCCGAAGAAGCGTTGTCCTGGGGTAGCCACGATTTCATGGCTTCCAAATATGTCACGTTTTGACCTGATGATTATTTTATGTTCGAGCCGCATTTCCGGTATAACATATGCCATGTAACATGATCCTTTCCATCCTTGGGGAAGGAATTTGAATGCATGTTGTCCACATATGAACATTGTCCCATTCACGGCTACCCTCTTGTCTGAATGTTGATAATATTGTGGTAACAAGATGTTCTCAGTGTGATTGTTCCATTTAACCACGAAAACTCGTTGACTAGTTGCGACGTAGTAGTCACATTTGCTTTCGCCCATGTTCATGCCGTCTCTATTGTTGACCCAGCACATTAGTCCTCTGGGAGCATATCTTATCTTCATTGGCTCCAGTGTGCCTTGGGTAATTGGATGGTGAATGAAAATAACTTCGGCCTTGTACATTGGATTCTTTGTTTGATTGAAGACCGTCATGTAATCAATGAGGGTTAAAGGGACTGCAAGGTATGGGTAGGTGTCTGCAGACGTTGGCAATAATCCGCATACCCAGCATGATTGTTCCCCTTTGATACGGGCATATGTGTGTGCGGCAGCGATGAAGGTGTTAACCTTATGTGTAGCGTGATGGCTGTCATAGGTGGTAAAGGCGTGTAGGATGGAGGTCATCATCATCAGCAGTACACTTGAACAGCATTTGCAATAATAATATTTCAGATCTCCAGGTCGCCTGGTGACTCAGTTAATTTGCAATGGCTTGTGTGTATCCATCTAGATTTCCCTTGTACCTTGATGGCAGCATCAGTAACCAAAAGTATTTGGAATAGCCCTTACCATTTAGATTCTAATGCTATTCTTTGAGGTTTATTGATCATCACCCACTGGCCAGGAATCAGGGAGTGTCCCCCGTCTGGTGGCTCTCCCCATGCCCCTTTCACCTGCTGCTCAGCTGTTTTCACAGCTTCAGCCAGTTCAACACAATATGACAATAACGCATCTGATGTAACATGAACATCTGCTTTCCTGAGGTCAATAGTGCCTGGTAGTGACATAGGTCTCCCTGTTACAATTTCGAACAGGCTTTGTTATGTGTTGCCCTTATGCTACACATAACTGTGGATAATGCATCTGGCCACAGGAGACCTTCTTGATGTTTTTATGCTAGTCTCTCGTTTATTTTCCAGTTCATTCTTTCTACCTGTCCAGAGGATTGTGGATGATGAGGACAGTGGAGTGATGCTAGCATTCGTCCAATTTCTGCACAAACAGCCCCTGTGAAATGGGTGCCCTGATCGGAGTCAATTTGTTCCATTAAACCCCATCTAGGGATAAAATCTCTCACAAGGACTTTAGCCGTGTGTGAAGCGGTTCCTCTGCGTGTGGGATATGCTTCAACCCACCGTGAAAATTTATCAACAACAATTAATACATCCCTGTATCCTTTGCAAGGCGGCATTGAGATGTAGTCAACCTGCAGGTGTCTAAACGGTCCTGGAGGTGCTTGAATTTTCTTTATGGGAACGTTGACTCGCCCACCATGATTATTATTCCGGCAAGTTACACACCCTTGGACAATTTGCTTTGCCATTGAACTGAATTTGGGATTCTACCATATTTGGGAAAATCTGTATTTCATTTTGTCGATTCCAACATGTCCTAAAGAATGAATTTGTGTTTCCAAATAGGGTAAGAGGCTGTGCAGGGCTACCATTTTTGACCCGTGTCGCCACAGCCCGTCATCATGTACTTTAGCCTCATTTCCCAACCATTCCCATTTTTCTTCGTTATTGGCATCATTCTGAATTTCTTTAATGTCATTTCGTTTCACTAATTTATGACATTGTGCTAGGCGTGCTATTTTCTCAGGTTCTTCCTGTGGATTAGCCTCCTGTATTTCTATATTACATGCCTGTGTCATTTCTAGTCTTGCAGCTGCTTTAGCAGACTCATCTGCAAGTGCATTGCCTTTTGCCTCTTTTGTATTTTTGTATTTCATCATTGTGGATGGGTTGGAGATTGTGGCCTTTTGCATGACAATATTCAGGGCTTCTAGAATGGCCTGCCAGTTTCCCCAGCGGCTCGCGGAGACCTGGGTAGCCCTTTTCATTGCCAACAGAGTGAAAACAGAATGTGGACACTTGATAGTTAACTGTTGATCTAAAACCAAACTTGAAACTAGCTGAATGGCCAGGAAAACCGCTTGTACTGCTCTCAAACATGGTCCAAAACCTAGTGCCACACTATCTAACTTAGCATAGTAGTATCCGACAGGCCTTTGCAAGTCACCATGCTCCTGAGTTAAAATAGCAGTCATGTAACCATCTTTTTCATTGACATATAATGTAAAAGGCATCTCAGTGTTAGGGATACCTAGAGCAGGTGCTCCACA
>NC_024327.1:9195316-9201408 GCF_000523025.1 Cynoglossus semilaevis | reverse complement strand
AATTTGAGCTTTTTCCAAGCTTGCCTTGTGGCCTCTTTTATGGAAAAAGTCTAGAAGTGCAGACACATCTTTGTCATGTTCTTCCTCTGTGGTAGAGGCAATGAGCACATCATCATCATAATTAATTACTACAGACGTTATATTTGGAATGTCATCTGAATTTAAATGTTTTTGCAAAGCTTGATGGTACAAAGTGCTGCTGTTATGTAACCCCTGTGGGAATCTGGTCCATTTATATTGTTGTCCATCCACGGTAAATGCTAACCAATTTTGGGACTCAGGGGATAGCCTGACAGTCCAGTACGCATTTACCATATCAATGACTGTGAACCATTTATGCTCTGGCTTCAGAGTGTTGAAAATTGTGGACGGGTTAGCCACCAAGGGAGTTAATTTGTCAATTGTTTTATTGGCTTGCCTGTAATCTATTGTTAATCTCCAGGTACCGTTGGACGAGCTTGTTGTTTTAACTACTACCCCACGACTTTCTAAATCGGCTATAATTGGTTTAATACCCTCTATGGCAGCCCTGTTAATTGGGTACTGTCGTGTACAAGGGGGAGGGGTACCAGTGAGCTTCACAGGATCCATGTCTAGAGAACCACAGTCATTTTTGTCTTTTGCCCAAATTGGATGCTGTGTTAACTCCTCTTTCTGTAGCCTTCTGAGGTTCCACGCAATTTTCCCTTCTGAAAACTCAAGGCTTGAGTTAAGTTGTAATAACACATCCATTCCTAACAATGGCTGACATTCAATCCATAAATGAGTGACAACTTCAGCAGGCCCAACTGACAAAACCACAGGCTGTGTTTTCTGAAAACACATCCTTTCCCTACCAGCACCATAAGCGTACTGGGTATCCGATGTTAATGGAAGAGATTCGCCCTTTAGATATGACAGAGGAATAACAGTTAATTCTGTTCCAGTATACAATAAAAACTCAAGCTCATGTTTGTTGTCAATGGTCGTATGCACATAAAATCCATCTTTACGTTGCCTCACTGCAGCTGCAAGAACACACAGTTAGGCCACTCAGCTTTCCTGGACCGCAGAAAATAATGTAGCTCTCTGGCTATCACTTAACGTCATAAATCTTTCATATTTGCTCTCCAAACGATTATCTGGACGGGGCCATTTCTACCTTGGTTACCTGTCCGGCACTCCTTTGCCCAGTGACCTCGTCTACCACATTTCTTACAAACATCATTATATCTATTTTTGTTCCATTTCCATCTTGGTGTGTTATGTCTGTTCCTGTTCCTGTTTTCACCTACATCTATGGCTCTTATCATACACTCATCTTCAAGCATGTCATGGTCATTGACAGATATTATTTTGTGTTCTATGCTGTTTTCAACCCGTTTAGCTGCACCAATTAGCATGTCAAAAGTGTAAGTTACATCCTCCCACATTGGAGACGTCAACTTAATGGCTTGCCTCATATCAGAGGATAAGTTCTGCAGAAAATAAGCTTTCAAAGCACCATGATTGTTGTTGCTAATGTTGTCTTCTGTTAGACCAGCCACACCTGAATGCTTCAAAAATGTTTCAGTAAATCTGTGTGCAAAATCATCAACAGGTTCATTAACTTTCTGAGTACAACCAGACACCTTAGACCAATCAGTAGTTGCATTTGTTACACACACGCTGTCCAGCCATCTGCAAGATCCTGTATTGCCACCCCATCAAAGGGATGCAGCTGATGTATATTGCACGTATATTGTCTGTTTATTTTTGACCACACATTCATACCTGCTTTCCTAGGATGCTGCAGATCTTTCGACCACTGATCTATGTCACCAGCTTTTGCTGCCTTATAGGAAAAGATAGCATCTCCATCAACACGTCTTGTCACGACGGGTTTTAACTTTGCCTGTGTCGTGATGTTATAGTCTTGATATTCATTATCTGACACACATTCATCAACTGATGGCATGAACTTACGTCCCTGAGTGGCTTCATGCATCTCCCTGAACGGATACAAAACGCCCTCAGTCTGGTCAATTTTTACATTATCCAATTTTGTTTTATGGTCTGCTTTTACTGCCGCTATTTTTGTTAATTCTTTAGAATAATTTTTAGAATTCCCTTCTCCCGCTGAAATTTACGTTCAGCGTCAATTCTACGCCTCAGAATATTCTGACTCAAAGTCATCACAGCTAGTGCTAATTTGTCTTTACCCGACAAACGCTGCATCTTCCCCCATGCACGTTTCATGTTGTCTGTACTCCATAAATTATCACTATCTGGGATTATATTATATTTGGCCTCAATTTGTGTCATGATTTAAACCGGTAATGACCCAAAATGCAGGCTATAATGAGAGGGAGGAAATGGCTGAGGTAAAGCAGTGGTTGAAGTGGATAGAGGAGGCACAGAGTGTAGGCTGTCCAGAGATGGCTGGTGGAGAGCAGGCAAGCAGGTAGCAGGAGGTGGACCTGAGCACAAGAAGATCAGTGATGAAAGATCATTTCATTAATCAACAGGAATCACAAAGAACAATAGTTAAAGTCAATCGGGACATTAGCTACCACAGTGGCTGAACAAACGATCTGACGACTAGTGGGAGAAAGGCCAGGGTTTTTATGCAGTCAGAGTGATGGGTTGATTGAAGGCAGGTGCTGAGGAATGGCAGGTGTGCTTCGGTGATTATCCAGGCAGGATCAGGGAAATGTGCCACACCCACCACACAGACAGAGACAAGTGCACAACACAAGAATGGGGAAAACAAAGGGAAACACAGGGAACGACAGTCACGACTGTCATCGTTTTTCAACATGAATTGTTTTTAACTGTGTGGTTATTATTTCTTTTACTGATTCTAACATGCCTTCCTCAGAAATATCTGGCACCGCCCATCCACCCAAACCCTTATGTTTCTCTGGCCAGCGTACCCGCAGTCAAGCCAAATCGCTATTTTAATTTCACAAGGAAAATAAAATGCCACACTCTGGTAATTGCCGTTAACACACCTTGACTGTCTCTGGGACAACGCAAAAACCTCTATAACACTTTAGTTACAGTTTAATCGGCAGCCCTACTGTTGCCAAAACCTTTCACTGGCCCTTGTTACAATAGGCTCCGAAATAAGTTCCGCAAGGGATTACAGCTTCTGCCACAATGATTATCGGGTCACACAGGCTCCTGACTGGAATTACAACGCTGTCACTTAACCAGTGGTTACACCCGTGTTACGTAGTTTTAATAAGCACAGTTAAAAGCTACAGTGTTGGACACAAAAACACACAATGATGTAAGCTCCGGCTTGCAGCAAATTAATGTCAAAATATATCCAAACCTTCCTGAATATTCACTTACAACAATAACTTTCAGGTTCTTTTGTCTGCACAACAGAAATGGAAAATACTCACCACTCAAGATGAATGATCCACTTCTGAAGACGAGATCCGGGTCACGGCACCAAATTGAAAGATTCTTGCTATGCGAGGTGTCTTCAGGCAAGGAGTGGAAACAGCCAGTAGATGGTCGATTTGTTTTAATAGCAAAACGTCAAACAAAACAGGTCCAACAATAAAGCAAAATAACAACCAGAGAAGTATTCAAGGAACATACAACGCAAAGTTATATAGAACTTAAAAATACTTCTGATATGTCATCAGTGGTTTACGCTTTTTTAAACTTATTTTTGGGGAGTGGTTTTGGCTTCCCGGGCGTGTGTTTGAAAGTGGTAGATCAATGGGAGGAAAAAGGTTGGGCTGTTTGTGGCCAATTATATTATTGTACTTTTTATGACTGTGCCTACAGTCATCACTAAATGGTGCTGCTGCTCCACGGTTTAGCGGAATCGGAGGGTGTGATTTTGTATCACAAGGGAAGTGGACGGAACCATACAGTCCAGTCAACCACAGATGGTCATGTAGATCAAAAGAAATGGATGGCTCCGGGGTTCCCTGTAAGTCTGTAAATTGGAAGGTTTATCATTGTTTCCAGTGAGTAGAGGTGTTTTAGAGTTTTGTGGAGGGGCTATGCGACTGAAAACCTTTTGATGTCTTGTCAGGAAAGCCTTTTGATGTCTTATCAGCTTTCTGCTGCAGGCCCGACTTATTGTGAAAACCACTGAAATCTAACAATGTGTTGCAATGACAATAAAGAAATTTGAGTCCTTGAATGACATGCAAAATAAAAATTTGCCAAAAAATTCCAAAAAATGATTTTTTCAAAAATATTTCTCAAAATTGCTCTACTTTGATAAGAAACATACAAAAAAGACTGGTGATGTAAATTAGTAATTTTGCAAATAAATTCTCAAAAACATTTTTAAAAAGAAATTCTCAAAATGGTGAAATTTGATGTGAAACATGCAGAAAAGTTTTTAAAAAATTAAGAAATAATTCCAAAAAATAAATCATCATATTTTTTCAATGTCTAACCAAATGACGTGATAAATTTGGATTTCTTTAAAATCTTTTCCAAAATTGTCTCAAAATGCTCTAATTTGATGAGAAACATGCAGAAATGTTAAAATATTGAAAAAAAATCATCAGATATTTTCAACATTGACCAAAAGTGATATGCAACAATCAGGATTTTGCCAAAATAGTGCTCTAAAAGATTTCTCAAAATGCTCTAATTTGATGAGAAACATACAGAAAACAATTTTGAATTTATTTTCCTCATTTCCATAAAATGTCCTCATAATTTTTTGACCATCTGACAAACATGACATGCAAAATTCAGATTTTACCGAAAAATTCCCCAAAACATTTTTTTTAATTCATCAAAATTCGGTAATTTCATAACTATGCAGAAAACGAAATCAAAATTTCATCTTTTTTGCATGTGTCTCATCAAAGTAGAGCATTTTGAGAAATCTTTTTTTTTACATTATTTATCGAAAAGAAAATCCAAATTTAGCATGTCATTTTTGAAAATGGAGAACAACTGCACTAAGGCAATCATACCGTCTCCAAGCACTGTACGATTGTCTAGGTGGCAGCATATGGGAGCAGACCTGTGGCCGCATTCTAGCCACGTCAATCTTGTCATCTTGGTTTGTTTGTTCGAATTGAACTATGAAAAAAAAAAGTTATATAACATGAGTACCGCTTATCCATTTTTGTTTGTAATAGAGGCTATTGGAGAACAATGGATTGGAGACCTACGCTCCATGTAAAACAGAAACAGAGTGGTTAAGGAAGCGGACTTGGATCCTGAAGGTTTCAGGTTCGAGTCCACCAGCTGCCAAGTTACCACTGAGGTGTTCTGAGCAAGGCACTGTCCCCACACACTGCTTCCCGGGCGCTTAAAGCTGCCCACTGCTCACTTTGGTGATGGGTTAAAAGCAGAGGTCACATTTCGTTGTGTACAGTGGTGTGCCGTGTCACAATGACAAGTAGTTCACTTTCCTTTCCTTTTCCTTAATGTACAATGAAAAATAAAGAGAATAGTCCCACTGGCTTCCAGCAGATGGCGGCATGATTCCATCAAAGAAAAGTATAAAGGCCATCAGGTCTGCCGTTAGCAGCAGATTGCTCTTGAAACTACCCAACAGGGGTGACCTAAAGTGGAATGGAAGTAAACTTGATATGGTGATAAATTAAGACTGGGTTGCAGAATTCCAAAACGTTAAACATCAAACACGACGATATTATCATGTTTAAATAACTATTGGAAAAATAAATAGGTTTCAATACTGTTTTTTCCAAACCTGCAGGTCTGGACTTGCCTTAAAAGCTAATTAACCATTGTACAGACCAGTCTGCAGTTTCAACTTTGTACACACCTTACACAGTTTTAGTAATACAACAATGGGGTACCATAAATAATACAGCAGTACAAAATAGTTGGGAGAGTACATTTTCTGCACTAAAAACTACAGGCTATACTATTCGCTGAGTTGCACTGCACATGTCGGTGATAGTCACATAGAAAATAAATAAATAAAAACGCACACCCATAATTTATGTATAATCACCTTATTGTAAATAAAGCACATTTAAAAAGCAGGCAAAGACCGGTTGATTCAAACTCAGTGTCAATGTGGACTGGTAAAGTATGTGAGGCTCTTCAGACTGATGCCCTTTCATTATTGCACTGCTTACTGCAGCTTCACAGTAGTGCAACAGGGAAAG
>NC_024327.1:9185370-9195299 GCF_000523025.1 Cynoglossus semilaevis | reverse complement strand
AAAAGTAGTAGTTAAAGACGAAGACGTCACATCTGAGTCAGAGTTTCCCCTCAATCAGATCTGAGGGGGTTTTCATCACTTTCTGCTCCAGGACTTCACCCTGAATGAACCATTTTGGTCATTTTAACTCTATCTTCTTGTCAACAGCTGCACTACAAGCCTGACTTTAATAGTTCTCAAACAGTTGAATGAACTGATGAAACTATTTATGTTTAAATTACTTGTAGTTGGCCATGGGTGTACAAGGAATTCCTTACATGCATTAGGACCTCATGTTTAAACGACTTAATTAGAATAAATTCTTTACAGATTTTGTATCTTTAATTTTGAATTTTAAATGGAATGCTTTATATTTTCAACATGTGTGAGTATCATTATCTAATTTGTCAAAGAGAAAACATCAATGTGACTCAGTTTTGTAGAAAAGCTGCAGGGCTACTGCTGCTTCATGATGGAAGTGTTGCGCTTCAGGTGAATAAAAATAAGTTAATAAACAACAAAAACAGCATTAAATGTAAAAATGAGAGCAGCAGTGAAACAATAACTGCATATGGATTTTGGTATGAGGTAGTGGTTGACTGACTCTGTGGTGGAGTATAATATCCAAATATGTGAGTGTTTTTTCCTCAAAGATTTGGGACAAACAGAAGAACAAACTGGAAGACAGCGCCAGTGTTCTGGTCCGGGACATCGCTGCAGAGACACTGCTGCATTATTTACTAGCCTTGTTCATTTTCCACCATCAGTGACCTGTGCAGCAGCAGCGAAGTAAATCCTTCATCGGCATCACAGGAAGACGACACACCTCAGAGTCAAGACCCTATAAGCAATATTGCACTACTGTGTTAAGTCTCTGAAAGCAGAGGCAATATTGATAAAGTCTCGTCTCCAAGGATGAAATAAGACCCAATGCTGACATGTCTCATATTTCCATAACCTGCAAAAATGACAAGGAAATAAGTTTACATTTAATTAGAATTTAGTTTCCAATATCAACACAACACAAGATTTCTTTGTCCATTTGTTAGATACAGAAGTAGACAATTGTGTATTTTTGGGAAGGGTGCCAACGTTTCTAGTAAAGGCTATGTAACTGTGCCACAGTCTCTGAGAACCCACGTTCCTAAACCAAACTAAAATAACGTGGATGTGGCCTCCGTGGATGTGTGTTTACACCACAGTTGTACTGCGGAGCATGATGGTGGTGGGGGTGTAGACGAGTGTTGGGGGTTGTTCTCACGTGGCCCATGACTCAGTTCATGACTCTACATTCAATCAGTTGCTCTTCATATAGAACCAGTCCGTTCTGGTATTTGCCTGCAGCACAGTGGAAAACAGATACACACTTCTGCACCTTTTCAAGCCCAAAAAAAAAAAAAAAATACTGCCACTTAAAACACAGCTGCGTTTCTTTTTTTTTTTTTTTTTTTCAAATCTCTCCAATCTAACAGGTCAATCTAATGTTTGCATGTCTATGTATACCTTCAATCTTTCTACACAGATAATGTCACCTGTGACAATCTTTACTTTAGAGGTGAGCATGCTGGAGTCAACTTGACAACAAGTAAAAACCAGACAATGTAAAGTGCTGCATGAAATTTTTTATATATATATATANNATGCACTCCTCTACAATCCAGGGAGGCATCGTTTGTCAAAGCAAACTAAAATGTGCAGTGCGGCTGTTGAAAAGCAGAAAATAAAATAAATAAAGATAAGATGCTGCCTGGATTAACTTAGCCTAACCTCAGATGCACACTACTTTTTTTTTTTTTTTTTTTTTTTGGAGCATGGTGTTGGTTATGAAGTTTTAAAAAAATAGGGCATATAAAGATGGTGGACCTCCATGAGGAACCAGGTTCTTGTTTTTTTACTACATGATAACAGACATTTTTCAACATTCATTGTAAATTATGCATAAAGTTTCGACAATTAAGAGGGTCTTAATATATGGCTCGTGCTTTCATTTTTCACGTTTTGTAAGACCTCAGCAGAGACTGCTTTTGAGGAAAACCCGTCTTTCTCCTCTAAAAGACAAGGATTTTTGGGAGAAATTACATTGTGCTGCTGCATTGCAGTTGTAGTTTAATTTATTATTTAAGAACACGGGTATTAAACTGCAAGATGGCAAAGACAACAGTACACTGAATATTCAATTGTCCCTTCTGACATTATTTACTTGGTGCTAGTCAAAAAAAAAGTTTAAAAAAGTCTGTTTTGAATGGCAGAAATCAAATATTCATATCTATTTCAGCTCAACGGATTGGACTAATTTCATTTTACCTCAACTGGCATTTGTAAAAACACAGAAATGCAAATTCTGCAGAGCAGCATAACAGGCTAAATATGAGTGTATGTACTCGCAGGCGCACACACACGCACACACAAACCCTGCCCTACACATTCCTGAGAAGAAGCCCCACCCTCACCACCTTCTCCTCCCCCGAACTGCCCCAAAATGGAAAACTTCCCCCCACTTCTTTTCCCACCCACATTGTGACTTCTTCAGGCCTGCAAACTCAAATTAAGGCTTTGAAAAGCTGACTGAAAAGTAAGAACAGAAGAAGAAATAAAAGAAGCAGCAGCTCCACACTAACAACAACACACAATTATTTCAACATGTGTGTAAAGTTAAACCTATAGACAACCTACACACACGCACAGTCACAGACGCACACACATACATTCCTTTGCAGGGAGGAAGTCTCACATACATGTGTTCTTTCCATGGTTTCTGGGGACCTCCCTCTTTTTTCAACAGTCTAAAGGCAGGAAGGTCTGAAGTTTAGACAAATGATTTTCAAAATCAAATAAAAATATTACATTACAAATGTAGAAAAAAAAATCAACAGAATAGTCAAGTTCACTGAATAATCAAAAGACAATTTAAGTTTGGCCAAGAAATCGTACACTTTGATTATAATAGTATAATGTTTTTGATTAAATCAAACCAGTTAAATTAAAAGCTTGCCAAAAAAGAGATAGTCTAAAGTAAAAAAGTTAAACTAGGTAAAATAGATCAAACATGGATAATTTAAATTTAGCCCAGGAACAGCTAAAATACTGTTAAAAACAACAGCACTAATAGCTAAGAAGTAGCAAAAAAAACTAAAGTAATAACCCAAAAAGAGAAGGTTGGGAGATGAGTGAAAATTATACATTTGTTTTAAGAAAAAAAAGAAAAATAAAACCATTTTAAAACCATCAATGTCAAAAATATTTTATGTGAAGAAAAATGTAAGAATCAGTATAATTTCTTCCATAAGGGAATTGGCAAAAAAAAAAAGGATTTATTGCCTGGTCCTGGTTCAAACCTAAAAGGCTTAATAAACAAAACTAAAGCTGATCTAATACAGGAACAAAAAGTCATAACAAAAATAAAAAAAGTATAATAAATTATAAAAAAATACTACAATTCTCCAGATCTATAAATCTCCAGGCTGCATTTTGTTAAATAGCTCAATTTTAATTGTGTCAATTTTAATGTGATATTTGCCAGAAAAGTAGACGTAATTGTTTATTATGACGTTTCAAAAACCAACAAGATCGTTACAAATCTAGTTCATATTGTATTCAATAAATCTAGATTTCAAGTCAATGACGATTGTATGTAATTTCAAAATATATTTTA
Source organism: Cynoglossus semilaevis (assembly GCF_000523025.1). Classification (NCBI taxonomy): domain Eukaryota; kingdom Metazoa; phylum Chordata; class Actinopteri; order Pleuronectiformes; family Cynoglossidae; genus Cynoglossus; species Cynoglossus semilaevis. Next base: position 9,191,668 of record NC_024327.1, on the reverse strand, counting down.
ATCTAAGCTTTCAAAAATTAAATACCAAAAAAATTATCCAATTTTTTAGAGGCCAAAGAGGCCAAATGTGCCAATATTACTAACTGATGTTTTGGACTGAAAATCCAGGGTTCATGACAGAATTGTGATTTGTTTTTTTGTCTTCAAACTGATATTTACAGTAAAAGAAAAAATAGAAGTTGCAAAAATCTGATATTACAATTTTATTAAGTACCTGCTGACTCATCTCTATTGAAACTCAAGGTTAAAATTAGAACCAACTATTATGACATATATTGAAAATTTAAGGCTATTTTATGAAATACATTAACAAAATCGTACGTGTTCAAAACAAGTGAGCTTGTATTTTGATAAAACAACACTTTTGGCCTCATGAAAAACAACCGATTCAAATGTAAAAAATACCAAAAATATAACTCACTCTGGTTGTTAGGAGAAAAAAATAAAAAGAAATATTTATGTTTTTCAAAAAAATCTGCAAAAAACTGGGTGTTGGATTTAATGACAATAACAAAACAAACAAGAAATGCTGTGCACTAAATCAACGTGTTTGGGTGCAGTGACTTCTTATAAACCTCTGTCACAGAGTTCAGTATCACAGCAGCAGCAGCAGAAGCTGCTGGTTCTCACAGCCTCATCTGGACCTCAACATTTCAGACACCACTACCAGATACCAGAGCAACTTTTTTTATACTTGTCCAGATTATTGACTATTCAACTAACTAAGTCATGATAAATGACATTTTATATTTATGCAAATCCCAGTTGCTTGAGAAAAAAAGAATTCGATTTAGACTAGAAACAAATAAATAAACAAAAACAAAACAAAAAATGATAAATGAAAACAACAACAAAAAGGATATGGCTCTGCTCTATTTTCTCTACATATGACCCATATCATGGGATTGTGGCTGGAGGGAGTGTGAAGGGGAGTGGAGGGGGAATAGGGCGACTTTCCAATGAGCACATTTACATTACAAATGTAGAAAAAAAAATCAACAGAATAGTCAAGTTCACTGAATAATCAAAAGACAATTTAAGTTTGGCCAAGAAATCGTACACTTTGATTATAATAGTATAATGTTTTTGATTAAATCAAACCAGTTAAATTAAAAGCTTGCCAAAAAAGAGATAGTCTAAAGTAAAAAAGTTAAACTAGGTAAAATAGATCAAACATGGATAATTTAAATTTAGCCCAGGAACAGCTAAAATACTGTTAAAAACAACAGCACTAATAGCTAAGAAGTAGCAAAAAAAACTAAAGTAATAACCCAAAAAGAGAAGGTTGGGAGATGAGTGAAAATTATACATTTGTTTTAAGAAAAAAAAGAAAAATAAAACCATTTTAAAACCATCAATGTCAAAAATATTTTATGTGAAGAAAAATGTAAGAATCAGTATAATTTCTTCCATAAGGGAATTGGCAAAAAAAAAAAGGATTTATTGCCTGGTCCTGGTTCAAACCTAAAAGGCTTAATAAACAAAACTAAAGCTGATCTAATACAGGAACAAAAAGTCATAACAAAAATAAAAAAAGTATAATAAATTATAAAAAAATACTACAATTCTCCAGATCTATAAATCTCCAGGCTGCATTTTGTTAAATAGCTCAATTTTAATTGTGTCAATTTTAATGTGATATTTGCCAGAAAAGTAGACGTAATTGTTTATTATGACGTTTCAAAAACCAACAAGATCGTTACAAATCTAGTTCATATTGTATTCAATAAATCTAGATTTCAAGTCAATGACGATTGTATGTAATTTCAAAATATATTTTAATCTAAGCTTTCAAAAATTAAATACCAAAAAAATTATCCAATTTTTTAGAGGCCAAAGAGGCCAAATGTGCCAATATTACTAACTGATGTTTTGGACTGAAAATCCAGGGTTCATGACAGAATTGTGATTTGTTTTTTTGTCTTCAAACTGATATTTACAGTAAAAGAAAAAATAGAAGTTGCAAAAATCTGATATTACAATTTTATTAAGTACCTGCTGACTCATCTCTATTGAAACTCAAGGTTAAAATTAGAACCAACTATTATGACATATATTGAAAATTTAAGGCTATTTTATGAAATACATTAACAAAATCGTACGTGTTCAAAACAAGTGAGCTTGTATTTTGATAAAACAACACTTTTGGCCTCATGAAAAACAACCGATTCAAATGTAAAAAATACCAAAAATATAACTCACTCTGGTTGTTAGGAGAAAAAAATAAAAAGAAATATTTATGTTTTTCAAAAAAATCTGCAAAAAACTGGGTGTTGGATTTAATGACAATAACAAAACAAACAAGAAATGCTGTGCACTAAATCAACGTGTTTGGGTGCAGTGACTTCTTATAAACCTCTGTCACAGAGTTCAGTATCACAGCAGCAGCAGCAGAAGCTGCTGGTTCTCACAGCCTCATCTGGACCTCAACATTTCAGACACCACTACCAGATACCAGAGCAACTTTTTTTATACTTGTCCAGATTATTGACTATTCAACTAACTAAGTCATGATAAATGACATTTTATATTTATGCAAATCCCAGTTGCTTGAGAAAAAAAGAATTCGATTTAGACTAGAAACAAATAAATAAACAAAAACAAAACAAAAAATGATAAATGAAAACAACAACAAAAAGGATATGGCTCTGCTCTATTTTCTCTACATATGACCCATATCATGGGATTGTGGCTGGAGGGAGTGTGAAGGGGAGTGGAGGGGGAATAGGGCGACTTTCCAATGAGCACATACCATTTCCTCTCTGTTTTCTATGCGCTGTGCTGTTGAGCAGAAACACGTGTCCTGCTGTGGAGCCAAAGCCCAATGCCATGACAATACTATTGCACTGCTTTAGTGGATGGTACAGTAGTGCAACATCGTCAAAGCAGCTGACTTTTGCATACACGCACACAGCAACAAAGTGACAAGGGGTGAACGGAATACTCGCCACTGAGGTAACAGGTGTCTAGTTCAGTTCCACAGAACAAACTGAGCAAATACTGTGTCGTTTGAATAGGATATGAAGGAAGAGGAAGTGCTAAGAGGAGGAGGGGGTGAAGCAGGTGGAAGTGTTTGCGCTGACTGTGGGTGGTGCCATTGGTGAAGGAAAAGGTGGAGGTGACGGGGTGGGTGGAGTGTTGTCAGCCAATGCCCTTTTAATATTGCACTGCTCATCTGATTTCACAGTAGTACAACAGAAAAGGGGCTGTGGGCAACACCACACAGTGTCTGCTGCCCTGGGACTGTGAGGGGCTGGTCACATACATGCAAGCATACAGATCTGTTCAACGTGTAGGAGCCACGAAACCTAACAACAGACTTGTGAGCTACACAATATAATTGATACAAAACACGATTAAACCTCTGTGTTCTGATCACCAAAATGAATGGAGGGTAATTTATTTATTTTAATAAAAAACAAAGGTCCTGCAAATATATTATCTGCAGCTGAGAAAATAAGCCAAAATATATACAGAAAAAAAATAACAGAAACACAATGACTAATAAAAAGACGAAAGACAGCAAAAAAAACACAGAATAGGCTAAAATGTAGTTGGCAAGAAATTAGTCACCCACCCAAAACAAAATCCAAGCAAAAATCTAGACCAACAACTTTTTGTATTGAATAAAAGAAAATCTATAAAAGTAGCCAAAATACAGCTTAAGGTCAAATCTTCTTGAGTGAAGAATAAACCACCATGGGGTAAAAATTAAAACATTACCAATCTGCAGCAAAACAACAAATGTTTCCGAGGAAGTTCTTCTTTGTGACCTTGCTTCCTACAGTATTCGTAAGCTAAAACTGGTTCTCATGCACACGTGTACACATACATGCACACACACTCAGTGAGAGCTGAAAACAGCCAGTGTGAGAAGACTGAAAGCCTGGAGGGGAGGAGGGCGAGGTAACTGTATAGTGTGGAGATAGAGATAGAGAGAGAGATATGGGGGGAGAAAAATGTTTGCTTTGTTATTTGACAGTGCCCCAAGACATTTACTATCAGCTGAACTTCTGCAAAATTTCTACCAAACAGGGAAAACTAGTGGAGATGCAGTGGAAACTACAGCAGTTAAATTGTTACCTGACATCAGAACAAGGGTGGGCATCCTATTTATCAAGATGGCCACAGTAACATTCCCATGGCAGTAACCAGTATCAAAACTCAATGGAAGAATCACAAGTGTTGTGTGGAGCTCATAAGTATTCAGTAAGTTTGGTGAACCATGAAAATAAAACCCATGCTGCTGAATATGAAAAAAAAACATGCATTTTTGTTTCCATGCAAGTTGTACATTCTGTGAGAATCAGCTCAGAACCACAGTTGTGTAACTACTCTTCTCCAGATGTTGCTGGTAAACAGGAGAGCAGAGCATTATGGGTCAGACTGCTGACATTCCTGTGCTGCAGAGGAAGAAGAAAACATGCAGCATGGACACGTGGGTTTTTGTCACAGCCCGTTTTTACTCTGCTGTTTTCACGAAGAGCAGCCATAAAGTGTCCTTGGTATTAGTCAAGATTTATCTAAACATATTGATTTAGATTCATAATATTGCACTGGACAAACATACAGCTTGTGCTTGTACAAATACAGTATTGATGTCTCTCTGTCTCCGTTACAACTGATTGCTAACATTAACTCATTAAGAGGGGACATGTGCAGAAAATACAATCATCAATAAACCATAAAACCACAACTTCATTAACACAGCTGTGCTGCTGTGTACAGCACAGTGGGATGAACGTCTGCAAGTGAAGTAGTTGTAGTGCAGTAACCAGTACTTCAGTTCTCCACCACAAACAATATTGTACAGGTAGTTTGAGTTTTCTGAGTGAAACACTGTAAGAACTTTATATAGTAATAGTATAGTATAGTAATGTATTAGATCCACAAGCATCTTATAGCAGTGATTCCAACCACCTTGAAATTTTTTCAAATTTCATTTAATTTTTCTAATAACTTATTAATTTACTGTAAATAATTTGTCTTTGTTCATTTATGCAAAAGTGACAGGCAGAACAAATAAATACTCTTTCACTAAGTGGCAGCAGATGGCTATAAAGACCAATTGAGAGTCAGATTATTATTGAGGAAAATCTTAGTGTGTTTTTATTTCTTCAACTCCTACGAGTATCTCAGTGCTGTGTTCAACTAAAGTGGTCCAGGTATCACACTAAGTAATTTGGGAGTAAACAGAAATGAGTCGATCATTGTATTTCATTTCACTTTTTCTAATGCAAAATATGTGCTGTGACGCAAAAACATTTTGGAAACACTGTTTTGTAATATATTGTAAAATATCCATATATTGTTTGGTATCAAAGATTATACCAATAAGTAGTTTAAAACAAAATAGGCCTAAATTTTAAATCAGAATGTTCATTTTCACACTGTCCTCATCCTATGCCTTTTTAAACTGTTTTAGTAGCATTTCCTTCTAGATATAGAAACATGTTTTGCCCTAAATGCTAAAAAGTATTATTATTGTTTAAATAAAATGTATTTTAGTACAAAAACAAAATTAAGTATCCTTATATTTAATAGATAATGATATAATGATGCTTTAGCTTTTGTACCTCTGGATATGCCCTGCAATAACTTCATTTTTACTTAACAAATGTCAAATATTTCAATGTAACAAATAATGTTTCTAAAATAAATAGATGTTATGAAATGGGATTTAAAATACACAGGACAACCATAGTCACTACTGAAACCACAGATTTTCTGTAGCACATTACCATTATCCGTTAACATACAAGCTCACGAGTTACATTCCCCTTTAGCTTATGCATTTTCAGCACAATCTGTTAGCATTTTACCATTAGCTTCTCTAACAGAGTGGGTGGCTGTGTCAGCAGCCATATTTGATCACCACTTTTTTACATGTTGCTCACAGAACTTATCTTCGTCATTGCATAACTTGGTTCTTCATTGTTACCGTTATCTATTTATGATCACAGCATACCTACTTGTTTTAGTTTTCCAACATTTGTGTCATTTTGGTGATTTCTTTGATGTGAGATGGCGGCGCGTGCGGACGCAGCGGCGCGTGCGGACGCAGCGGCCTCTCGCTCTCCCGATCGCGCTTTGTTTTGTTCGTCAAAATGTGTTTATCCGGGAGTTTTTTCCGACAAACTACGTCGGAATACACGTACACTCGCCAGGCACTGCTGGAGATCCGCAAAAAAGAAATCTGCAGTGTTTTGGACAGCGAAGCAACAAATACGCTAGCAGAGCTCGGACTACTTCGCCGGTCGGCCGCTGCTTCATCGGACTCGCCTACCACCCCACCCCC
>NC_024327.1:9163717-9182712 GCF_000523025.1 Cynoglossus semilaevis | reverse complement strand
CCCCCTCACTGCACTGTCTGCCTCCGTACTCACCACCATCCACCTGTACCTTTGCCTCTTTTACATATCCACCGCACTGTTGAAATGCCATAAATGCACTATTGACTTGTAATACAATGCACTATTACCACCTCATCTGCTGCTAATTATATTATTACTATATTTATTATGTACCTCATGTATATATTTTTACAGACCATACAGCACCTTAAAGCTACACATGCACCTTATTGTTATTGCACCTTAATGTTCGTCGTTCTGTATTGTCTATGTCTGTCAGCGCACGGGAAGGCGAGGAACGTAATTTCGATACCTCTGTATGTTCTGTACATGTGAAGGTATTGACAATAAAGCTGACCTTGACCTTCTGCCTAAGGTGCTAACCTTGTATCATTGCACTGTGGTGTTCTGTATTGTAATGAAGACAAGGGGTATTCTAGTCTTTTATATTTATACTTGATCACCTTGAAAGTCTATACCAAAGATGATCTCATTTTAAATCGCCACCACTAGGCTTAACGGTATGTTTGTTGCTCTTCTGGTGATGCAAGTCCTTGATGCAAGTACTGTAGAATAACTTGTAGTCAGGATAACAGCCAAAAGGACAGATAAATACAACAGTCAAACCTTAGTTCTTTTAGACCATGATAAGGTTTTGAACATGTTGGTGAGGTTAATTTTCTCTGCATAGTTTAGATTCCATTTTGCTTTACTTAGAAGTTAAATTAACTTTGCAAATCCCCTGAAAAAAACAAAAACCTGAATATCCAAGTAAAGTCAAGAAGGCCCATAAACAGTGATCTCTGTGATCCTTCTCCTGTAAATTGAGGGTAGCACTGTAAAGTATTACTTTAAATACCACATTACAAGAGAGCAAAAAACTTTTTTCGTAGTTCACAACTTCAACTTATGTTATAATTCCTTATTTAAAGTGTTTTTTTATTATTGGTGATCAGAAGAAGCCTAGTTTGTATTCACGTCAATGTAAAATAAGGCTGGATTCCTCCTGATTTGTTAAAGTGCCTGCTCTTTTTCTTTAGCATGATGTCAGCTTTGTATTTCATAATTACACATGCAAAGTCAAAGAGAAAAAAGCTGAACATAAAAAAGTTAGTATTTTTTTACCTAGATCTGGAACAAAGATTGTCAGTAAATCATTGCTAATGTGACAAATCCAAGGAATGATCCTTATTAAATGTAGACTTTTATATGAGCTCAGCTAATTGGTTCTTATACAAAAAGTCTAAGACTGTAGAATAAATGGCAAAAATCAACAGATAAAAATAAGAGGGGATCACTTTGCACTTCCGCATTTTCTTCCAGAGCCGCTCTGCTTCACCCCCCAAAAATATGTGCACGCCCCTGGTGAAGCCTCTGGCGATTCCCACCCTTATACCACACACACGCACACGAGCACGCACACAATAGCAGCTCACACACACACACACACACACACACACACACACACACACACACACACACAGCTGTATGGTTTGAATTTGAAAGAAGAGACTTCTGGAGCCTTACCACACCCAACGACCTGCAGCTCCGTGCGTGGCTCCGATGTTCCACCGCCGCTTCGTCTATGGCTCCTCGGCCACAGGCTCTGCTGCTTCTGGACGGTACTTGGCGGGCCAGAAGACAGGCCACTTCCCCCCGCACAAGAAGCAAAGTTGGCAGCGTGTCGAATACACAGCGTGGCGCGCATTTTTCCGCTGGATTTACAGGAGCGTTATGGCGTCATGCTTCCTCGCCATAACGCTTAAAATCGATCTTAAGGTCCATAGGTACCTCACGGCCTCCCAGCTCCAGACTCCATCTTTGACTAGTTGACATTCAGCTCTTGCAGACACACATTCCTTATTTACAAAAACCTGCTTCCATTGGTCGGTTTCTGCGCTGCTCTGAGTTTTGATTGGAGGAGAATTTATCTCATCACCTCCAGGATTAGTCAGATCCTCGGGTGACGTCCCAGTACAGTTTAATTTTAACAATGAACACAAATCGACCCCCACCTCCATTCACAAATTTCACTCATTACCCGCCTTTCAGCTGCTGCACAAACTCATTACTGGGTCTTAGGCTAATTGTAAATAATTTTACAATGTCATAAATTTGTTAAACATTGCTCATCTCACCTCACGTCAAACTAAACACCTTGAAGGAGTAGGGAAGTGATTGACAAATAACACCAAATCTTCTTCTATTCTGTTTAAAACTCACAAGTATCCCTTATGAAATAAGAAAAAAATATGTTGAAGAATACAGTTGTGTCCAGGAAACTCAAAAACCTATATTTTTAATTGAATTTCTAAAGGCATAATTAAAATTAAAGAATAAATTAAATAGCTGACATTATTGTTTAACTTTGTTGATTGTTTGATGAACTTTTTGATATTTAAAACACATCTCCACAGATGGCACGTGTGGTTATGTTGGACTGTGTAGGTCTTCATTACTTTACTGTAGTCTCTTTTTGATCCATTGAGGAAAAAGCCACATTTTAATAATTTATCCTTTGTTGACATTTTATGGAGCATAATTGTATCAAACGAATTGTCATTAATTAAAATCTCAACTTCAATTGTTAGGCCTCAATTTACAATGTAGTGTCCCAAGCCTATAATTAAAAATACTATGGTTCACATCAGTTTAGTCAGTGATCCTGATCTCACCTGTGTTAAATAAGCATAAACAAATCAAGGCAGTCAGTTCCCTGAAAAGAGCAGTACACTTTTTACACACAATTTAGAATAACCATTCATTTATTTATTATTTACAAACAGCAAATAAAGTCTATCTTATAATAAATATAACTACATTTTTATGTTCTTAAGTAATGTATTCAATAATTTCGTAAACTTAAGAGTTTTTTTTTTCAAAGAGACCCTTAAATTACTTTATTTGACAACTAAACAATATTTATGGAGCATCTTTTTACTTATTTAGAAATTTGCCATGCTTTTCTTTTCAGCCATTTGTAAAGATTTACAAAAAAAAACTAATTTACCAAATTTGAGATGCCTTGGGGTTTTTAAATGTAGTCTCAATAATTGTTTTAAATAAGAGTTTGTTAAGCAATTATCTTCTTAGATTTTCTGTTAGATTTTCAGGAACAGGAACCAAAATTATGACAAGTCACTTGAACACTTTGGTTTAACTCTAACTCTATCAGCTGTCTAAAGTCTGTATGGATTGTCTATTAGTTGAGTCTCAATGACAAACCAGGTTTGTTTTCACTGTTTGTTTTTTACATTGTAATGTCAGTTAGCAATTATACAAATACTTTTTAGTCTCAAACAGTAGTTTCAGTCCTTCCTAGTAAAACCTTTTAATTTAAAGAGAAGCCAAGATTTAGATGACATCTGTTTAAAAAAAATAAAATAAGTTTCAATTTAAGGAAAAGTGAACTACTACTTGTCATTGTGACACAGCACACCACTGCACACAACAAAATGTGACCTCTGCTTTTAACCCATCACCAAAGTGAACAGTGGGCAGCTTTAAGCGCCCAGGGAGCAGTGTGTGCGGATGGTGCCATTAAAAAAATGAGTTCCCTATGAATAAAGTCCTAGCCAAAGACTTAGCTCCTAATCTTTGATCGGTAGATATATTGTGTTTCCTTTGCACTGCTGGTTAAAAAAAAAGTAGGCTTTTATGTAATTTTAACCAGGCCAAACTTCTCTAGTTACAGGCTCACTCAGTGACTGTAATAATTGATTTTGTTTTCTACTAGTTAAATATGTTGAAAAAACTAAAATTTAAATGTGTAAACACTTTTCATGTTTATTCCACTCAGAGAAACAAATCCAATCAAATCATTTGCCTAATTGTGTACTGGTTACTTATTTGGGTTTTATCAGTCTGAATCAATCATCCATCTGATGTTGCCATTTCAACATCAGAAGAATACAAAATTGAGTAAAAAAACAAAATCTTCAGGATATAACAGTGCTATATGCACATAGCCTCTGTGAAGCATGAAAAAATTTAGGATTTCACACTCACACTGTGAAATACGTACAAGAAGAGTCTACAACAGTGGCTCGGGTTGAGGGGTGAGTGTCGATACATAGCTGAAACTTACAAACACTGCCTGGATTTGGAGTTTGAAAGCATTCCCGAGAACACTGCTTTCCATCCCACATGCTACCGGAGGTTTATTGACAAGAGTGCAATTGCAAAAGTGAAAAGGCATCTCGAACGTGAGAGAGAGATGAGAGGATACGGAAGACCGCTCAAGAAGTGAGGCTATCCTATTAACATCGAGCAGGACAACTCCGTGTCTGACAAAAAAACTTAGACCCGTCTCTGGACCCGTCCTTCCAGCCATGTGCATAATGTGCAAGAAAAAGGCCAACTACATCGTAATGCAAACCTTACAGGAGTGGGCAAAAACCTCAGCTTGTACATAACACATAGGGATCAATGTCACTGTGTGACTGTAATGGAGGGTATACAATCTGTTCATGCTTTTGAAGACCTGCAGTTTGACCATGAAGAATGTGACACAAGGGTGTTTTTGACAGCATGGAGCACACATGTGTCATCATTAAGAGCCCTGACACTGATTTGGCAGTCATTGCTGTAAGTCTGCAGACAAATTTAGGGTTTCGGTATGGCATTATCAGCCTTGCCAGAATTGTCTATTCCCCCCTACAAGTGATGCCCTCCATCAGCACTGCAAAAGGGCAAATTATCAGGCTGCAGTCATGGGGCCTGTGTCAAACAAAATATAGGTGCTCCATCACCTGCTGGATATGGTTGGCACCTAAAAGATGGAAACCTACATGTCACATGGATGACAAGAAGTCCGGCCCCTGACAGTGTTTTGCATGTCATACACTGCAGCTGCAAGGAGAGTGACTGTGAGACAGGTAGGTGTTCCTGTGTCTCTGCAGGAGGTGTTGCAACTGTGCAAACACAAAGGAAATCGAGGAGAAGGAGGATGACGACTGCCCTGACACTGACAGTGAAGACTAACATGTCATGTGTAGCCTATTGCCTCAGAGTTATATTGCAGTGGTTGCATTGGTCCTTGTCATTGATTACTTCCTTTTATTGATCAAAATGACTTAACAGAGAAAGTTCACCTTATCGTCTATTTGCCTCATTGTTCTTTGTGCAGGCGGCTATGTGTAAAGCACTGTTTAGAATCATTTGGCCCACTTCAGAAGACTTTTGGGAGAATTCCTCTCTATTGGTAACGTTAAGTAAAACCACAAGTAGTCATGTTGCCGGAGTGTTGACATCAATCAGCTACTCAATTGGTCTAGCACGATCACGTGTCGAACCGTGCCACCACTTGCAAAGCAAAATCTTATAACGCCCTGAAGAAACTAGTTTGGCATAAAATGCCTCGCCATAAAAAATGGGCAGGATATTTTGCGACAAACGTTTTGCTGTAAGTTTAACGTAACTCGTTCTTTTTTATGAAGTGTAATGGAAATCCCAAACCCTTTGTGATAAACAGATATTAATAGAGACTCCAAACCACATAGAATTGTAAATCCGGATGTCTTTGTGATGCCTAGAGTTTTAGCTCCTTGGAGAGCCCCACCTCCCACCAGCCCATTAAGAACGATTGACCTTTTCCTTGCAACGAAAATAAAACATCTTGTCGGCCGGTAGAAGTCTCTGTTTCATTCTTCACCAGGAGGAGCAGAAGTTTCCACAACAGAAGTTAAGATCGTGTAGTTCGCAGAAGTCGGCGTGAGATGAAATTATAATAGGGTTCACCTTATGACCTATAAGTCAGTAAGTATGTAGGGCCACAGGAAGCAGCATGACCATATTTGGTCAGGATGGCAGGGCAGTCCAAATACCCACCCACTCCGCATTCAGGGTATGCTTTTTTCTTTAAGAGTAAGACTCTTCAGATGGGATAGTAAATAACCAAAAATAAATAATAAATAATAATATGGTGAATATTTTATGTCAAAATAATCTGTTTTTGAAATGTTAGCATACTATAATGTATTGTGATACAGTAAAACTGCCATGCAATTGATATAGAAAACCAATGAAGTTCAGTGACAGAAGATAAAAATAGATATTAATTTTTTGTTGAATTTAAACATTTATATACATTTCAGTCAGATTCATTTTTCATCAGACATTTTTACAGCCCTAAGTGTTTGTACTTTGACAGTCACACAGTTGCACAGTGTGTGAAGTGTTAATTCGCTGTCTTGTTTGTGGCCAGGGTCCAAACCTGTTTGTGAGCAAAGGCTGCAGGGTAGCTGTTAAATTTTTACTGAAAAACATTTTGCGTCAAAGAGAACGAGTCATTCTGCACAAGTGAGTGTCACCCACTCACACAACATGCTTTAGGTGCCACATGTCAGTTCATGAGGATAAAGTACAGATGATCTCACACAGCTTCTTAAAAATAAAAAAAATAAAAACTTAAAAAAGGGACTGGATCAATAACACATCATATCAATGTAAAGGAGAGTACACTGGGAAATTCAAAGAACATCTAACCCTGTTCAAGTCCTGATGAAGGACTAGCTAGCAGCTCACAGCAATTCAATAGCTGTTAGTGTATGCTGCCTCCTGTGGTCACTTTGTGCCATGATTAAAAATGCAATCACTAATGTCACAAAATGACACATTTAAAGTTAGTGAGGCAGGAGTGGATGAACAACTGCAGGGTGTTTTGATATAAAATATGTTTTTTTCTACACATCCTGGTACAGGAAATAAGTAGTTTTTATTTGCTCTGAAGGATGTAGAAGCTGCGGGTTTGTGATTGCCTTTTGTGATAGTACACAAACAATTTCTGAAGTCACAGAATTTATTTGTAGTCACTGATGGAAACTAATCAGTGAATGAACTTCCTCTGTGTCACTGATGATCTCCTCTGTGATGTGACATATTTGCTGCTGCTTCTGCTGCTGCTGTGATGGTGATGGAAGAAGCACGGGGGGGATTTCCAGGAGGAGTCCACATGACAGGACACTCGCACCCTGGAGGAATCAGTATCCACACTTTCACTGGCTCTTTTCACATATACCTGTTGACACTTGGATGATTTTGAAGTTGAAATGCTTTAAGCATTAGGCCAAGTTAGGTCTTACTTGGCCTAACACTTTCACTATAAATCATTATGAGCTCTAATGAAATGTAAAAAAAAGTAATGAGTTATATAGAATAACTGCATTCCTAACAAACATGAACATGTAGACCGTCCAGATCTGGTCCACTACAGGAGATGTCACTTGACCCCTGTAGCACTAAACACTTATTATTATTATTATAATTATTATTTGATGTGAGCAGAATCAGCCTGTGCAGACCCTAATAAATCTCATTGATATTCATTTCATCATTTTAATTATTATTATTTTGGCTAGTTTCTTGTACCACATGCTCAAGTGAGAGGCAAACTACCAGCAGCAGTCAACACCCCCCCACCCCCCACCATCTGACTTCTAACCCTCAGAGGTCAGCAGCCACAGAGAAACCAGATGTCAGGATAGGAGGGAGGGGGATGCACTGGGTACCAGAGAGGGAGATTTTTTTTAACGCAAAAATAAAGCAACAGAAACACATAATATTAGTTTGTTTTCTCCTCAAAATCAGAATCAATGTTCTGAACTATAGCTGAAGATAAAGATTCACCATAGTGCTTTTTCCGCTAAGCACACCACTGTTTATTTTATTTGTTGTAGTTCTGGGGATGGATATATGTCCTGGGTTGTATCGCCATTCAACCCATTTGAAGTCACAGTAAAAGTGATGATTTGATGAAATGATTTCTGCTAAGTGGCGCTTTGGCCCAGAGGCAATGTCTCTGTCATTGGTGTGGAACCCCAGGGTTCACCTCCTGGGCAAGTTCGAATCCCGGTTAGGGCGGTTGGTACCTTCCAGTGGACTCACCACCCGCAGGAAGGTTTGGTACGGTGCAATGTGATTTGGGTGGTGACTGCTGCCCCCGCGACCCGGTAACGGATAAGTGGATGGATGGATGGATGGATTTCTGCTAAATGTTGCCTTGTAACCAAATACCAACAGTGTTATACAGTATATTTTTTAAATCCTTTGAGACAGGACTTTTAAAAATATCTCTACAAATGTTTCTGCCTGGTGGTAAAAAGACCAGGTTTGTGACACATCCAAATTTAAAGATTTTTATTTTTATTTCCTTCTGTCCTCAGAAGATATTGAATTGAGACAATTACAGCTGTTAAGTTGAAAAGTGCTCCTCCGCATAGTGGGCCTCCGTCCTCTGACATTCCAGAGGGAGGGGCCTCTTACGGAGGGGCCCCATTTGATGCGTTCAGAGACATATAGGAAATACTGGTTACTAAGATACTTATAGCAACAGCTCTATTCACCTTGTTTTCTGTAATTCATTATTAAAGTTTAAAAATAACATTAGACCTTAATTTTTTAAACCTTATTAAATTATAATTGAAATTCGGTGAAATGCAAAGAGATTCTGAATTAGCAGATAGAGCTTGTGTCAGTGACGCTTTGGCCCAGAGGCAATGTCTCTGTCATTGGTGTGGAACCCCAGGGTTCGCTTCCTGGGCAAGATCAAATCCCGGTTAGGGCAGTTAGTACCTTCCAGTGGACTCACCACCCACAGGAAGGTTTACGACGGGCTGGTACGGTACAGTGTGACTTGGGTGGCGGTCGTGGAGACTGCTACCCCCGTGACCCAGTAACGGACAAGCGGACGAAAATTGATCGATGGATGGGTAGCTTGTGTCAATCGTGCATAAAATATATCACTGAGGAAACATTAAATATTGTTATATCCCTTTATCAAAGCATTTAGTTCATGGCAGGAAACATTTAGCAATAATACAATAAATTTAAATTAACAATAAAATGATGAAATATGTTTTCCTCTTTTAGCAACAAGGGGAAAATGTCTAATGTGCTACTCCAATCTAACATCATTTGATTTGCTCTAAATGTGTAATTAAAGAGTTTTAATTGGGTTGTGGGGAAAAAGTGTAAAAACGCAGTTTAAAAGATTTAGTAAGAATGACATTTTAAATATATAAAATAAATTGTATGCATTCCAATCTAGCCCCTGCAAAAAACCCTGGGGTTAGATTGGTGCAATGCGAGGTCTCCTGCCATCACAAGAAGGATCTGGATTTGAAAATCACCTAGTTCCTAGAACCCAGGTTGGATTGCGTCAGAAATGGCAACCTGGTGTGAAACTCTAAACTATGCGGACTACCACTGTGATGAACCCAGGTGAAAAGGGAAGCCGAAGATCGTTTTTTTTAAAAAAAAAGTCTAACACGCAAATTTAATAAGAGTTTCCTAAATCCCGCGGTTTGTGAACGCAACAGCAGACAAGCCCACAAAAACACTACATATATCCCTCCGCTGCGCTCTTTCTTTACATTATACTACTATTTTATACTATTTTATCAAATTTAAAAAGAAAAGCAGTTTCTTTACAGTTTTTTTAAACTCCTACCCCCCTGCATTTTACTTTCTGTCCATCTTCTAGCTCTCTGTTAGTCTCCCTCTCCTCTCAGTCCACGTCTTTTAAAAAAAAAGAAAATTAACCTTTTTTCTGAATATTTTTTCTTCAGCGGTTGCAGTTTCGAGCTGCCGGGGCGTCAGTAGTTGACGAGTTAAAAAGACTGGACCACACAGACAAAAAAAAAGGTCCAGCTCTGACTTAACCGGTTCAAATCAAGCACGGCTTCATTTATCCCGACACAGGCCTGAACTAATGTCTGTGACTGGATTAACAGGCGTAATAAAAGTGGCCAAATAATTTCTATAAAAAGTTCGCAGCGGGAGATTTTTTTTCTGTCAAAATAATTCACAAAATTGTTCTCAACGAAAACTTTCATTTACAACAGCCTGAAGAACAAAATATAGTCATATTTGTCACATGGTAAAATGTCATATTTTACCACACATCTTAGACTGAAACAACAGAACGTCCAGGTCTGTAAATTAACTTGATCAAACAAATACTTTTAGTTTTGTATATTTGAATAACAAAATTCTTGTTTTATTCAAAAACAGTACACACGTGTGGATATAAAGCATTTCTGGCATGCAACATTTTCTTTTTCTATAGGAGTTATGACATAACCAAAACTTAACTTGATTTTATTTCATTAATAAATAAACGTTAAATATTAATGAAATTCAATTTAAGTTATTATTCTTGCTATTTACACATAATAATTTAAACAGATATTATGAAAACGACTTAATATTTGTTAACTGAAGTCTTTTGGTTAAACATCAATTTTTAGTTTTAAAGACTATGAATGTTAAAAAGAAACTTTAGTTAAATGCCAGTGTCCTCAATTGAATTTGTCCTTTTAGTGTGCAAAATTAATGGGTAAAATGCCAGATTCTTGTTACTTTGCTTGAGTAAAAAGCTGACTGCCTTTTCTTTAAAATAATAACATTTTTGTGTTTTTGTTTTAAAACGTTTTGTTTAAATATTAATCTTTTAAAATGTAATTATACAGTTAGGATTTGTATCTTAACTGTATAAAAATGTTCCACTTTTCTTCAACAATATTCAAACACTCCCAAATTTCAGATATAAAATGTATTATTTTTTGTTTGTTTATGGAAAACATTTTCATTGTTAGTGTTGCAGAATTTACACAAGGCAGCAGAAGCCCATTTACCCACAATTTCTTTATATTACTTACTATTTTGGATTTATTTGAGTGCTCACATAAGCCTTCAAAGTGAAATAACCTGTGAATTAGAAAAAAAATCCTTTATTTAAAGAAGAAAGAAAGATGTACAATTGATTATTTTTTGTACTAAATGGTTTTAAAAAATCAGAATAATAGGTTTAAGGTCACATTTAAAGTATTACTTTTTACTATACATAGAATTGAAAACTGTTGGTTTTGATACTTGATGACATATTTTTAGGAGTTAAATAAACTCCCTTGCATTTTCTGTTGTTTCTACTTTAGAATATATTTACCAATAAAAATGTTCAAGACAAAACTGTTTTGGAAAATGTCACTGCCAACAATATGATGATTTGCTTTGTGCAAATTTCAAACCACTTTTAAATGTGTTTCAGTGCAAAAAAAATTGGTGTAAGTAAAAAAACAAGCGGATCAGTAGAAACTACTACAAACAAAAATCTTAATAATTTACTATTTCTTTCAACACATGCATCACATAGCTTTGTTATTTTAATAAATGCAATTCAGATTAGAAATCATATCAAATCTCACCCATGTGTCCTGTCCCATGGTCACTGAAGCCAGTGACAAACACTGTGGAACACCAGCACTAGGTCAAAGAATATGATGTAAAACATCCTCAGTGATTCACATCCACATCTGTTCTGGGGATCTGCTGACTACCATTGAAGAGGAGGAGGAGGAGGAGGAGGAGGTGGAGGAGAAGGAGAAGGAGAAGGAGAAAGAGAAAGAGAAAGAGAAAGAGAAGGAGGTGATGGTGGCGTGGGTTAGGATGCATTTAATTGATTTCCAAGTGTGTGTGTTGGATGGTGGGGGGAGGTGTTGGGGACCTCCCTCACCCATCCCTTCTTTACTTCACCTTTTCCATTTCCCCCCAGTGACTCCACCCACACCCCCAGAGCAGCGTGGAGCTGATAGATGAATGGGTAAAAAATAACCAGAAAGATCAATAAATGAATGATTAGGTGGACAGATGAATGATGTTGGTGTAGCTCATATTTCACTGACTGTAAACCTCAGTGACTCACTGAACACATGAAGATGTTCAAGGTTAGATGACGCATTAGGTAAGTTTTCCCAATCTCATTCAGCATGTGACTGATTATTCCACTTTCTTTAACTCTGCTAATTTATTTTTCCTATGGTAAACCATTTTGATTTAGGGCATGTTGGACACAAATAAAACACAAGACAGGAAATATAACAAAAACAAAGCAAAAAAAATAAAGATGACAAAAAATGGAAAAACATTGTTCACAGCTAAATTATAAATAAAATAATAGATAGATAGATAGACAGATAGATAGATAGATAGATAGATAGGTAGGTAGATAGTGGATAGTGTAGTATATTACTGCTCTGCTATAACTCAACAGGTCCATATATGGTGACTTGGAAGGTTTAATTAAACGAATGCTTATCAGCAAACAACAGTTAACCACCTGATTTTGACACCCCAGACATTTGTGTAGGTTGTTTCCACATATTGAATTATTATATCCACTTTTCCTATGATATATGCATAGTGCCTGTTTCAAACTATGTATGAACTTGGTATGAAATACTGTTTCTGATAATAGGCGCCTAGTACCTGTCTTAAACTATGTGGGAACTCAGTATGAAATACTGTACATCATATACATCTAGAGCTTGTTTTAAACTGTATGTGACCCCTGGAACATGTGCAGCAGAAGAGGGTGACACTTTATGGTTGCCATGGGAATGTACCTGCAGAGGAAGTTCATTGAGAGATGTAGGTACTACAACAGTCCTTTCAAGGACTCAAACTCCCATAATTCCACTGCTTCCGGTAAATCCACATACGTCACGATCAGTAACCTCCGCAACCTTTAAATTGGGGGGTCAGCCCAATATCGTTCTCTCTGTTCAGGACTTTCGCTCCGTAGGACCTCGATGAAAAGAGAAAACCTGCTCGTCTCAGAAGACTAAGAACCAACGCGCTTTTGTAGACACCATTGCCCACGGTGATAAATGCACTAGTAGCGTCTTTTTCTTAACTGAGTTAACCGGTAATTAAGTTACACAAGTAACGTAGCGCTGCGACCAAAGCAGTTATTGAAAAGTTAGAAGCGACAGGATTCCTTCTAACGGTATTCGTGTGAACCGGCACATCGACAGTCAGAGACTTTTCCTCCTGAAACGGACTTTCGGAACCAAGAGGACTCTCTGGACACAGTGGAACCAGACGGACGTCCCCAGCTCTGGCAAGGACCCAAGAAGCACGGACTTTCCACTACCCTCTAAATACGAGCAGACGTTCACTACAGTAAGGCTGGCATTTGGGCACGTTAGTTAATCTGTAGTATTGTTAAGTGCTATTTAAACTTAGGGACAGTTTAAGTACGCATATTGAATTTTGTTGTCTGAAATCTGTGCTGCTTTTATAGCTAGGCTGTTGCATGCACTTCTTTTCTAACCTCCTGACTCGGTCTTATACTCTTGTACACCGTCAGTATTTCAGTGTTAACTTGTAACGTTATCAGTATTGGGATCAGGAAAACTCCGACAAAGTCCTTTGTCTGGAGTAGACCACGCGGTACGCCTCCCTTCCCCCATATACTTTGATAACATCACAAGCACTGTTTCATTGTACCTGAGCGCATCTTGGTGCGCGTACACAACACCCATTCACACCTCCGTGAGCGCATACACGCCTCACGTGTTTCCTGTTGCCGTTCCTTCTACCTCGCAGTTCTTCTTCCACTGCGCAGTCGCGTATGTGAACACGCCTCAAGGGCTCAGTCGCTTGCTTGGTAGCTGAGAGGCAACATCTCTCTCTCTCTTTCTCTCTCGTACACGACCGCTCGTGTACACACGCACATAAGTACACACACACCCCTACACACACGCCTTGTTTTGTTATAATGATCATTGTTTATGAGTTCAATCACCGTCATTAACTTGACAGTGTTGTATAAATAAATTTGATTATTTTTGTAACACACACACACACACACACATACACACGCCTTGTTTTGTTATAATGATCATTGTTTATGAGTTCAATCACCGTCATTAACTTGACAGTGTTGTATAAATAAATTTGATTATTTTTGTAAACTGTGTTTGTCTGTGTTGTTACTTTATTCATTGAAGCCACCCAATTTGCCAAGAACTCTCAAAATCCTTCAGATATTTAATTGTTATTGGATACTATTGATTTTAGTATATTTGTAATACTTCAAGTAATACATTATTGCTATATTAGTAGGTTAAAATAATAATTAAAGATAACTTTAATGAGACTGGTTGTGTTATTAATTTGAGACTGGTTGATAACACCGAGTGCTCCTAAGCAGCACTCGACCCATTGCACCTACATATTAATGGTGCCCCGTGTGAGGCAAATTGGTTTTGTTGGCTTCTTTGGATATTTGTTTCAACAATAGACAAATTATCAGTTTGCTTAGTAACTGCAAGGTTTGTTTTCAGGTGTGTTCAGACGGTTAATAGTATTTACTACTTACAACCTAATTTTATTAGATCTAGGAGATTAGTTCTTTATTTTAACAAATTATTAAACTTTACTGTTAATAATTAAATTAAAATGGCATCTCTGCGCACCTCTTACCACAAAGACACCGCTAAAGACGTGTCTCTCTTTGATGTTGTCGCAGATTTAATTCACTGCTCCAGCTCCACCAAGGCAAACTTTAAAAGGTTGAGCCAGGCTGAATGCAGGTTCACCATAGATGCCACTATAAAACAGATCAGAGACCCCAGATGCATTTCCAGTGCAGAGGAAATAATAGGTAAGCTATTCCTGCTCCACTTCAGAGACACTGATTTAGAAATCAGACGTCTTCATGAAGTGGCAGATAGGTTAAGCGACAGCCGAGACGAGCTAGCTCAGGCTAACCAACAGTTTAAAAGGGAACTCAGGCTTACTAACCAGTCCCTTACAGAGTGTGTCAGCAAGCTACAGAGAGCTGGAAAGGCTGACAAGAGGGTTGCTGAAGAGCAAATCCTCCAAAAGTGTTGCAATGACCAAGAACGAGCCAAAGCAACACATGCCCACTCTCTCTCGCTACCAGAGGAAAATTCAAAACAGGAAGACTATTCCGATGAAGATACTGAAAATCATCTTGGGCATAACCAGACAGCCCACCAAATCATCCTAGACCGCTACAAAACGACTCCATCAGATAGCCAGGCTGGAGCCATACCGCACTCGTCCAGAGCCAAATCCCTTGGCACACCCAAGCCGGTGTATTATGACATCCCTGATTCATCAGCGGATGAACTGGACCATAGACATAGAGAGCGCCATGAACAATCAGTAAATAGTTCAGACAGTGAATATTCAGAAAGATCAAGGAGGTCACGTAGAAAGGCAACCCGTGAACCTCGTATACGTCAAATTGATCTGCTAGCGCAGGACATTGAACGTTTTGATCCAGATAATAAAAACATTAATGTTAATGATTACCTACGGGAAGTTGACCGATGCCTTGTAGATCTGCCAAACGCCACAACACGGGAAAAGCTTAGGCTAATCTGGAAGACGTCTAGCAGCAATGTTCGGGCTTTCATAGAGACACTAACCCCAGAAGTCCGTGATAGCTACACGAGACTTCGTAAGTACTTGAAGGAAGAGTACGAGCAATACACTGACGAGACGTCTGCAATGTTGTGTGCTATGCAAATCGAGCAGAAACGGTCAGAATCCCCACGTGAATATTATAGACGGCTACGCAACGCATATTTCCAGGGTAGCAGTGCACCAGGCTTGGAGGAAGATAGAGGTTTCAAATCCCTCTTCTTACACAACCTCCACTCAAGTGTACGCAACCATGTCACAGTGACATGCAGACAGGGTTACTACTCCATGAGGGAAATTAGGCAGCTAGCCCAGATGACCTGGGAGACAGTCGTCAGACCAATGGACAGACTTGACGACGAACCCAGAGTCTTTAGTCTCCAGGATGCAGGAAATTCCCTGTTAGACTTAGAAGGGAGTGAAGCTCCACCAGGGAGACACACCTGGAGAAACCCTGCTCCAAAACCCCATCACCAAAGTGAGTGGGGAAGGAGACAAAATAGATACAGGAACAACCATGGTCAAAACTTCAGCAACAACAATAATTACAACAACCGACCCCGTGAAAGAGGTCGTAAAGACCAAGGTGGTTGGAAACGAGACGGTTACCAACAGTCAAACAAGAGATGGTGGAAACAGTCTGAGCGTGATCCGAAGCATAGGGGTAGGCATGTTCGTTTCTGTAACTCAGACGAACTGAGTGAGCTCCACTCAGAATTGGAGTCTGTAAAGGCTCAGTTAGCTGAAATTATTGACAGGTTTAATAGAGACCAGACCCCTCTTAAAAACGAATGAACACACCAATTAAAACAAACTTTACCCTTTAGCAGTCCTCACTCCAAAAGGGGGGTGAACGATAATTTGGTCTAACCCCTGACAACTAACACTTCTTTCCTTTCCTTCATTCCTTTTCTTTTCCAATGTGAAGAAATGAAGTTAATGGGTATTTTTAAATTGTGGTACATGAACGTGTTAGTCAGGTAGTGAGTTATCATGTACCCACATGTGTATAGCATGGTATTTGCCCAAATGCCTACAGCCTGGTATTTGCCCAAATGCCCATGCCTTGAACTGTTTGTCAGGACTCAACTTCTTCTGAGATTTTACAGGACTAAATGGACAATATGGATGACAATGGATTATGGAATATGGACTGTACAACCTTGTGCTCTCAGGGTTACGACTCTGTCATATCCCTAAGACCAAAGGGGGGATATGTAGGTACTACAACAGTCCTTTCAAGGACTCAAACTCCCATAATTCCACTGCTTCCGGTAAATCCACATACGTCACGATCAGTAACCTCCGCAACCTTTAAATTGGGGGGTCAGCCCAATATCGTTCTCTCTGTTCAGGACTTTCGCTCCGTAGGACCTCGATGAAAAGAGAAAACCTGCTCGTCTCAGAAGACTAAGAACCAACGCGCTTTTGTAGACACCATTGCCCACGGTGATAAATGCACTAGTAGCGTCTTTTTCTTAACTGAGTTAACCGGTAATTAAGTTACACAAGTAACGTAGCGCTGCGACCAAAGCAGTTATTGAAAAGTTAGAAGCGACAGGATTCCTTCTAACGGTATTCGTGTGAACCGGCACATCGACAGTCAGAGACTTTTCCTCCTGAAACGGACTTTCGGAACCAAGAGGACTCTCTGGACACAGTGGA
Organism: Cynoglossus semilaevis; assembly: GCF_000523025.1. Taxonomy (NCBI): domain Eukaryota; kingdom Metazoa; phylum Chordata; class Actinopteri; order Pleuronectiformes; family Cynoglossidae; genus Cynoglossus; species Cynoglossus semilaevis. The sequence goes on along the minus strand of NC_024327.1, from coordinate 9,165,813 downwards.
ACCAGACGGACGTCCCCAGCTCTGGCAAGGACCCAAGAAGCACGGACTTTCCACTACCCTCTAAATACGAGCAGACGTTCACTACAGTAAGGCTGGCATTTGGGCACGTTAGTTAATCTGTAGTATTGTTAAGTGCTATTTAAACTTAGGGACAGTTTAAGTACGCATATTGAATTTTGTTGTCTGAAATCTGTGCTGCTTTTATAGCTAGGCTGTTGCATGCACTTCTTTTCTAACCTCCTGACTCGGTGTTATACTCTTGTACACCGTCAGTATTTCAGTGTTAACTTGTAACGTTATCAGTATTGGGATCAGGAAAACTCCGACAAAGTCCTTTGTCTGGAGTAGACCACGCGGTACGCCTCCCTTCCCCCATATACTTTGATAACATCACAAGCACTGTTTCATTGTACCTGAGCGCATCTTGGTGCGCGTACACAACACCCATTCACACCTCCGTGAGCGCATACACGCCTCACGTGTTTCCTGTTGCCGTTCCTTCTACCTCGCAGTTCTTCTTCCACTGCGCAGTCGCGTATGTGAACACGCCTCAAGGGCTCAGTCGCTTGCTTGGTAGCTAAGAGGCAACGTCTCTCTCTCTCGTACACGACCACTCGTGTACACACGCACATAAGTACACACACACAGACACACACACCTACACACGCCTTGTTTTGTTATAATGATCAGTGTTTATGAGTTCAATCACCGTCATTAACTTGACAGTGTTGTATAAATAAATTTGATTATTTTTGTAAACTGTGTTTGTCTGTGTTGTTACTTTATTCATTGAAGCCACCCAATTTGCCAAGAACTCTCAAAATCCTTCAGATATTTAATTGTTATTGGATACTATTGATTTTAGTATATTTGTAATACTTCAAGTAATACATTATTGCTATATTAGTAGGTTAAAATAATAATTAAAGATAACTTTAATGAGACTGGTTGTGTTATTAATTTGAGACTGGTTGATAACACCGAGTGCTCCTAAGCAGCACTCGACCCATTGCACCTACAGAGAAAACCCACTACCACATCAAACTTGTTTGTATGTCTGAATAAATTCAGAGGTCTCGGGACAGTTAGTCAGTCAGCGCTCCTGGCGTAGGTCCTGGGTAATCGGCAGGCTACTAGATCGGCACTAACTCCAGAGAAGTCTCTGTAAGTTGTACTCTGTATACTCTCTTGCTTGTTCTTGCTCACTTTGTAATACAAACACAGTTTGAACGCAGAACACGGATCAAAAGAACATCCACTACAATAGATAGATAGATAGATAGATTGATAGATAGTAACTAATTTAGGGCTCCAGCAGTAGTACAACATCATAAAAACACAAAGGAATTAGACAAGAATCAAAGTAGAACACTTAAATACAAAACAAGAATAGCAGTACACCATCAAAACAACCTGAACAGCGGATAGATTGTTGTATAGATTCTTACTGTTCTCATGTGCAATTTTATTTATTTAAATTCTAATATTAAACTTGAAAGTTCTATCTATATACTACAGTATATTGTAGGCACAGCCACAGTCCCGTTTAGAACTACAATTCCCAGAACAACATTGCTTCAGGAAATCCACATACATCACAAATTGGGGATACAGCCTCAATATCTTGCTCTCTGTTCCAGTGTTCGGTAGGTTTTCTCCTACCTATAGTTTTTTGCTACCCAAGTTAACTGCACATGCGTACATCAGCCAGTAGCAGAAATTTATAGAGTAGTCTGAAGTTTTTTCCTGCCTGAAGTTTTTTCCTACCCGTAGCGGAAATTTATAGCCATATCTGACATTTGTGTTCAGGGTGGTAGCAAATTACTATAGACATGAAATCTCTATAAATACATGCTTCTCAGTGTATTCAGAATGTTAGCACATTAGTTGAGGCTGCACAGAAAATCCCTGTTAATATATCTGTTCTCTCAGGGTTTAGAGGTGTAGGTACTACTACAGTCCTTTTAAGGACTCTAACTCCCATATTTCCACTGCTTCCGGTAAATCCACATACGTCACGATCAGTGACCTCCGCAACCTTTAAATTGGGGGGTCAGCCCCAATTTCAGTCTCTCTGTTCAGGACTTTCGCTCCGT
>NC_024327.1:9157303-9163196 GCF_000523025.1 Cynoglossus semilaevis | reverse complement strand
TGCTGCTTTTATAGCTAGGCTGTTGCATGCACTTCTTTTCTAACCTCCTTACTCGGTGTTATACTCTTGTACACCGTCAGTATTTCAGTGTTAACTTGTAACGTTATCAGTATTGGGATCAGGAAAACTCCGACAAAGAACTTAGAACTCTAAAAATCCTTCAGATATTTAATTGTTATTAAATCCTATTTGTTGTAGTATACGTGCAATACTCTTTAGAGTGGTAGCACATAACTGTTGGTATGAAATTGCTATAAATACATACTTTGTACTGTATTTAGAGTGGTAGCACATTATTTGAGGCTAAAGAGAAAATCCCTGTTAATATATCTGTTCTCTCGGGGTTTAGGGTAGGACTTCGTTTATGTTCTTTACATTTACATGTACATCTTAAACCAGAGGGAATGTAAAAATGTTACCCAATGCAGCACATACTGTAGAAGAGAAAATAATCACGCTCAATCTAGGATTTTTCAGCAAACTGTTTTTTTATTATTTTTATTTTTACAAATAGTAACAGAAAGGATTTGGTTTTATTTTACATGAGTTTTTTTTATTTATTTATTTTTAGCTATTTTCCAGTAAGCTACAGGCTATGTGCATCCTTTGTTCACTGACAGCTTCTGGAGTTGTCTGCACATCAGATATGTTTCCACTCAGAAGGAAATTTTCGGCGTACTGTAAATGAATTATGAATGTAATTATGTGCTTGATTTGGTACATTATATACATAATAACACATGTTCTTCTAGATACATAATCTTTACAATTAAATACTATTAGCTTAATCTTCAAAGTACATAAACATAAATTTGTAGAGAAATAGTATCCTCAACACTAGAACCGAAACTGCTGAAATCCATTTGTGTGTTGTGGTCCATACATTACATTACAGTATTATTACATTACAGTATTAAAATTATTGTTTTAAAACTTTTTTTTTCCTCTCTTGAAAACATATCTGTGCAGATTTTTCTATATATTACCGCCAGTTCCTCAGAATCTTCCTGTTGTAGGCATCCTCATTTCCCATTGGGTCAATTACAGTGAGGAACTTCTCTGCCATGTTCACAACCTTAAAGTAATTTCATATTTTATATCAATAAACAGGCTGTATAAGGACTTCCTTTCCTATGCATAATGGTTACTCTACAGCAGGGGTGGGCAAACTTTTTGACTCGTGGGCCACAATGGTTTCTAAAATGTTTCAGGGGGGCCAGGCCAGAATAGGAGAATGGTGTGTTTGTGTGGACTAATATAAATGAAATGTAAAAACAGGAAGCAAAACACCAATGTGAAGCATTTATTGTGAAAAAAAATTCCAAATGTTTTAATTTAATAACGCAGTAATAAACTAACATTCAGTTTCAGTGGGAACAGTGTTGTTGGTCTCCTTTTTTTGCAAGTGCATCAATGTCTGGTGTTATATTTGTTGTGGCAATTCTCAGGATAGATCCGAGGTGTTGGTCAGTTAACTTGGATCTGTGACGGGCTTTGTTGATGTTCATGACACTGAATGTCTGTTCACACACATAGGTTGAGCAAAACAACGTCAGCATCTTCTGTGCCATCCTCACAGAAGATTATGCATAACCGTAATGCATCATACTCAATGGTCAATATATTTGGCGACATCTGCTGGTGAAAGATGAAAATTACAGCTAGGTAAAATGATTGAGGTGTCATAATAACATTTAATTTAATAATATAACGTGGACGAGTTCGGCGGGCCGGATTAAAAAGCCTAACGGGCCGTATATGGCCGTAGTTTGCCCATGCCTGCTCTACAGAGTCCTGCACAGCCTGCTTAATTTGTTCCAAGACTTATATTTAAAACATTTTTAAATATGTCCACATAACAAAAGAGAAAATCTGTCAAAGTAATGAGTCATCAGAAATCTAATATTTTGGAAACAGACCACAAGAATCCAATGTGCAGTAACATTCACAGGATACAGCCAAACACTCTCTGCTGGGAACTTCATCTGTAACAGATAATATAGAAATATGTACGTTAATAAAGATGAGTTTGGACCCTACATCAAAAGAAATGACTTACTTTCTTAATAGGTACATCACCTTATGGAGACTTTTAAATTGCCCACTAAAGAAGATGGAGCTTGTCACAACGGCATTGAGATAAAATATGGCTTCCTGATAAAATGATCAATATATTTATTAGTGCAAAAGTGCATCCATAGACCATGTCAAGTAATTTCCATTCAAAAGTAACACATTTCTGTTGAGTGGTGTTTTCCAGGTTGACAAAGGTTGTTGTCCTCGAAGGAGTGTGTTTTGTCCTTGAGGTGTATGTGAACAGCTGAGTCCTGTCCTGAGGAGTTGCCCCCCCGTGTTGCCTAACAGAACTCTTCAACCTTGACCATGACCTGGATGACTGATAATCTTCATAAACAGACGAAACAAAAAGTTTAAAATGTTTATGTGCATTGTTATACAACCTTCAACCCTAATTCATCCAATGTAAGAGATTTTAGAATGAAAGATCAACAGTGATCACCTGACATTAAATTAAATATTTCTCTCAGAGAAAAAGGCAACTCTGATATGATTTCACACAAAATTCATAAAATGGTTAGGGAATTTTGTCAAATTTGCCTTTTTCTCCGTTTTTTGTGTAGTTCCAATGCACATAAAGGAAATAAACTGAATATATTCCTACAAAAACGTGTAGCGATCAATAACTCAATGGAAGAAATGCTTATTTTCATGGAAAAATGTCAGGGGCCCATATACTTCCATCCAAGTCTGTAGGCCAATATCAGAGATTTGTAAACGAGTGTATGAAATACTGTAAACCCTGCGCTAATTTATTAAGGTATTGTTTTAAAACAGCTGGAAAATCACAGCGCTATTAGACATTCGAATTGCATACACATAAGTATGTGTAGGCTACATGAGCAAATTTTATGCCTACATGAAAATGACGATAATTTACAGTATTAGCTATCCAAACTGCATTCAGACACGATCTCATGCACGTGGCAAGTTGAAATAATTTGACTGTCAAACCGATGCATTGCTTACTGGTCATACAAAGTATTAAAAATACAAGAAACTAACCTTGTTTAACGATTGGGTAGCAGAAAACTATGGCTTTTTTGCAGCGGCAAATTGGCCGATATACACAGTAAACTCGGGTAGGAAAAAACTATAGGTAGGAAAAAACTTCAGAACACCTGACTCTCTCTATCCGCTGGTGTAAAGGGAATGTGCTTTAGTATCCACTATTACCCACGTTGATAAGTGCATTAGTCTCGTCTTCTTTCTAATTGAGTTCAATTCGGGTAACTGTGTTGCATAAGTAACGTTACAATTGCCGCCTAAGCAGTTAAATAAAAGTTAGATGCGACAGGATCCCTTCTTACGTCATCGTGTGAACCGGCAAATCAGTCAGTCAGAGACTTTTACTCCCGAGACGAACTTTCGGACCAAGAGGGCTCTCTGCATGCAGCGGAACCGTATTACGGACCATTACGGACACTAAAGTAAAGCTGGCATTTGGGCACGTTAGTTTTACTATTAGTTATACTGAATAGTATTTAAACTCATGTACAGTTTAATTGTGTCAACACCTTTTGAGTGTTGTTAAAATTCATGTGATTTTTTAAAAATCTTGTACTGCTTCTATAGATAGGTTGTTGCACGCTCCGTCTCTCCTTTTCTAACCTCCTTACTCGGTGTCCCACACACTCTTGTGCACCATCACGATTTCAGTAAAATTTGTAATGTTATAAGCAGTGCTGTGTCTTGGGCAAACCACTGGTGTGACTTGCCTTCAACCAAATACTTTGGTAACATTCCATACTATACTATATATACACTGTTTTATTGTACCTGAGCGCACCATTGTACGCGCACGCACATAACCCCATATTTAAACCTCCGCGAGCGCGTACACGTTCCTTGTGATTTGGCGCTGTGGAATCTAACCTTTGTTGCCCCTCCTCTTTGCCTCGAACTTCTTCTTACATTGCGCAGCCGCGCACGTGAACGCGCCCCAAGGGCTCAGTCACTTGCTTAGAGGCAACATCTCACCTTACCATTTGTGCCTTGTTTTGTTTGTTGTCAATCATTATTAATGTATTCAGACTATTATACACGTAATAGTGTTGTTTTAATAAATTTGATTTTTGTAAACTGTGTTTTTCCGTGTTACTTCTTTGTTCATTAAAGCCACCCAAATTAAACGGCACTCCAAAGACCTTCCACTAATCTGACTGTGTGAATGTTATATATAGTTATAATTTTCAACCGCTTATCCGGGGCCGGGTCGCGGGGGCAACAGTCTGAGCAGGGACACCCAGACTTCCCTCTCCCTCGACACTTCCTCTAGCTCTTCTGGGGGGACCCCAAGGCGTTCCCAGGCCAGCCGAGCGACGTAGTCGCTCCAGCGTGTCCTAGGTCTTCCCCTGGGTCTCTTCCCAGAGGGACGGCACCCGAGCACCTCCCGAGGGAGGCGTCCGGGGGGCATGCGATGTAAATGCCCAAGCCACCTCAGCTGACTCCTCTCGATGTGGAGGAGCAGCGGCTCTACTTCGAGCTCCTCCCGCGTGACAGAGCTCCTCACCCTATCTCTAAGGGAGCGCTCTGCCCCCCTGCGGAGAAAGCTCATTTCAGCCGCTTGAATCCTTGATCTCGTTCTTTCGGTCATGACCCACAACTCATGACCATAGGTGAGGGTAGGAACGTAGATTGACCGGTAAATTGAGAGCTTCGCTTTTCGGCTCAGCTCCTTCTTCACCACAACGGACCGATACAGCGACCGCATTACTGCGGCCGCAGCACCGATCCGCCTGTCAATCTCACGCTCGATTCTACCCTCACTCGTGAACAAGACCCCCAGATATTTGAACTCCTCCACCTGAGGCAGGACTTCATCCCCGACCCGAAGGGTGCATACCACCTTTTTCCGGTCGAGAACCATGGCCTCGGACTTAGAGGTGCTAATTTTCATCCCAGCTGCTTTACACTCTACTGCAAACCGCCCCAGTGCATGCTGCAGGTCCTGGTTTCCGAATGAACCTAGGAGCTATACATCTGCAAAAAGCAGAGATGAAATCCGGTGGCTACCGAACTGGACCCCACCCGACACCTGGCTGCGCCTAGAAATTCTGTCCATGAAAATAATGAACAGAACCGGTGACAAAGGGCAGCCCTGTCGTAGTCCCACATGCACCGGGAACAGGTCCGACTTACTGCCGGCAATGCGAACCAAGCTCCTACTCCGATCGTACAGGGACTGGACAGCCCTTAAAAGAGAGCCCCCAACCCCATACTCTCGAAGCACCCCCCACAGGATACCACGAGGGACACGATCGAAAGCCTTTTCCAAGTCCACAAAACACATGTGGACCGGTTGGGCAAACTCCCATGAACCCTCAAGCACCCTCTGAAGGGTATAGAGCTGGTCCAGTGTTCCACGACCAGGACGAAAACCGCATTGTTCCTCTTGAATCCGAGGTTCGACTATCGGCCGGATTTTCCTCTCCAGTACTCTGGAATAGACTTTTCCCGGGAGGCTGAGGAGTGTGATCCCCCGATAGTTGGAACACACCCTCCGGTCCCCTTTTTTGAAAAGAGGTACCACCACCCCGGTCTGCCAGTCCAGAGGTACTGTCCCCGACTGCCACGCGATGCTGTAGAGGCGTGTCAGCCAAGACAACCCCACAACATCCAGAGACTTAAGATACTCAGGGCGTATCTCATCCACCCCCGGCGCCTTTCCACCGAGCAGCTTTTTGACTGCCTCGGTGACCTCAGCGCAGGAGATTGGAGGATCAGCTGCTGAGTCCTCAGCTTCAGCTCCCCCCTCGGAAGACGTGTCAACGGGATTGAGGAGCTCCTCGAAATATTCCTTCCCCCCCCCGACGAC
>NC_024327.1:9146979-9156600 GCF_000523025.1 Cynoglossus semilaevis | reverse complement strand
GGCAGCCGGGTTCTCCTTTACCCATTTTCATGGTTGAGAAAATTTGATCAATTGCGTTGAGAGACCAGTTGACCAGATCCATCATTTTGGTTTTGGAGGAAAATGCAGAGAGAGGCTCCGAGATAGTTTGACAGAGACGGTACAAGACATAGAGCAGTAGCAGGGCAGATAAGGGCAGGAAGGGAGGAAGGGAGCAAGGGAAAAAGCGTCCGCCTTCTTCGAGAGCAAGTGTGAAAAAAAAGGACTGAGCTCCCCAGTCCAACCCGCCTCAGTCTCCTCAGGAAGTAGAGGCGTTGGTGCACTTTCCTGATCAGGCAGGAAGTGTTGGTTCTCCAGGTGAGGTCATCGGAGATGCCTACTCCCAGGTACCTGAAGCTGGAGACCACTTCCACCACTGTCCCTCCAATGTGCAGGGGAGGGGGGGTGTCTCCCCCTTCTGAATTCGATGATCATCTCCTTGGTCTTCTTCACGTTGATGCAGAGGTTGTTTTCTCTAAACCAACCCTCCAGATGTTCTACCTCCTGCCTGTAGTTGGACTCGTTGTTGGCTGTCCGACCACGGCTGTATCATCCGCGAACTTCACAATCAGACAGCTTGGATGTAGTGCTGAGCAGTCGTGTGTGAGCAGGGTGAATATGAGGGGGCTCAGCACGCAACAGAAAGGTTTTAACCTGTTTTTAAACATGGTCACTGATGTTGCCGGTTTTATGGTATTGGGCTGGTTGTTCCAGAGGCTTAGGGCATAAGCGCAGAATGCTGCCTCCCCTTGCCTAGTGTTACGGCGGGAAATTGATAAGCACACTTCTTGTGTCTCAGCAAAGTATGGAGATGAGTGCAGCACAAATTTAATTTTGACCTTCAGTTAGAATTTCAGTTATTTTTCAAACTTTAAAAATGATAATGACAACATGAAAAGAAAAAAATATTTTAGACCAAAAATTTTGTTATCAAATACTTGAATTTTTTCTGTTTTACTGTTAAAAATGTCCATAAATTATACGGTGAATACATGTCAAACCATGACTTTGAATCACCGTAAATTAGTAAATCAGGAAAGTACAGTACTTTTAACATTTTTTCTCTTGAAAAATACATTGCCCCTCGGTTGCAAAGAGAAACATGCTGAAATATTTATAACATTCAATACGATGATTTTTGCATTTAGTTCCCAAAAAGCATACAGTTTTTCAGTTTAATATACGCACTGGTGTGCTGAAAACAATAAATACGCATTTGTTTGTATTTTCCGATATAAATACATATTGTAACGTCCGGCCGGGCGTTACAATGACGTCGAGGCGTTCGTCTCAGACAGGTCTTTATTGAAAAACCTTAACCGTTACTGTCGGCCGTAACTACGCCACAAAACAATAATAACTTCTCTACCTCCTCTTCTTTCCTTCCCCTGGCTCCTCACTCCATCACATACACAAAGACTCACTCGCACGCAATCACAGACTGGAATCACAAGAGTTAACATTACAGATAACCTATCAATTTCACTATACATGAAATACATTAACAATTTTCCTTTAAAATGTTTTCAAAGTTTGAATCCATATGTTAGAAAGAGTAAGGCGACAGAGCAAGACATTGGCAGATTCTGAGGTCGTCGCTACACTGCCTTTGTTCAGAGGTTTTCAAAAGCACCTCCATCGATGGTGCACTTGATGGTAACGCGCCTGAATTCCAAACAGACCAATCAGCGCACTCCATCTGACCATCTCGACCGTTATCGGCGGTACGGATTTCCAAAGAGTTTTCTGCAGTTGCTTCGGTAAGTATATCTATAAAAATTTACTGAGCTGGGATTATTCGCGTTTTATTGCCGAGCATCGCGCTGAAGCGGGCATGTTGAAGTCTCTGGCTAGCTAACCGACCTGTTGATTGATTTGTCCATTGAAATGTATTCTTGTAACATATGTGGAGAAAACGTCCAATTTGTAAAAGCGTATACTTTGCACTGCAAACTCCACCGCAATGAACCCCGACGTTTTTTCAAATGTGTAGCAACAACTTGTAACCAGGTGCTTTCAGGATATGCAGCTTTAAAATCTCATTTCTATCGCCACCATAATACATCGACAGTTCATCAGAACCTGACTTTAACGCAATTAAAATGCACCGTCTCACTTTGTGAACGCCAGTGTGATGGAAGTAAACAGTTATATGCTCACTTCCCCGGGCAGACGGGCGTCATGTTCCTTGCCCAGTGCGAGGCTGCAAAAGTGTGTTCTCTGTTAAAACATCTTTTACCTCTCACATGTCCAGAAAGCACAGCCCCGCTACAAGTGCTACAATAGAGGAAGTTACTAGTGTGTCAGATGTAGAAGACCCTGTTGGGGATGGGTCAAATTTCAGCAATTTATATCTAAGAAATATATGTATGTTTTACATGAAACTACAGGGACATTACCTTCTTCCAGTGTCTACCATTCAAAACATTGTTCAAGAAATGCAGAATATACACGAGTTGGGACAGACTTATACTCTGAATCAATTCAACTTGCTTCTGAAAAATACGTCAGTTTCAGATGAAGACATGCTAAAAATCTTTGACACAATTAAACAATCTGACTTGTTTACAGCTTGTCACACTGGGCCCATGAGAACTGCTTACTCAAGAGCCCAGTGCTTTAGAGACGTTCAAATATGTGGAGCCCAAAAAAGTGGTGTTGGGCAGAGATGAGAACAGGACAGAAAGGTGTGCCTATTATGTTCCTGTGTTAAAAACGTTAAAAGGTATGTTGGAGTCTAGCTTTTGGCAGGGCCTCATGTTGCTGGATCCTAATGAGGTTTCCAAAACAGATGTTCTCTCTGACTGTTGTGATGGTAAGGTGTTCATGTCAAACGTCTGTTTTCAGGAAAATCCAAGCTGTCTCAAGCTGGTTTTATACCAGGATGCATTTGAAGTTGTAAACCCATTGGGTTCTGCGAAAAAGAAGCACAAAGTTTTGGCCGTTTATCTGTCTCTACTCAACATACCCCCCCATGCATGGTCAATAGTTGACCACATGCAGCTGGTTTTATTAAGCAGAGAGAAGGATTTTAAGGAATTCGGCCAGGCGAAGGTTTTCTCAGAACTGCTTACTGATCTTAAACAACTGGAGGAAAATGGGATAATAATGGCCGATGGACATGTAGTAAAGGGAGCTCTCTACTGCATTGCTGGAGACAACCTGGGTTCTCACACCCTTGGTGGTTTTACAGAAAATTTCAGTTCATCTGAGTACTTCTGCAGGTATTGTCTGATTTCTCGAACTGCATTTGAGGGTGCTGATCCAAACGTTTGTGGACAGGCGCGGACCCCAGAAACATACAGAGCTGCCATTGATCAGCTTGAGACAGAGGGGGTTCTACAGGTACAAGGGATAAAGTTCAGCTCGGTATTTAATACTCTACAAAACTTTAATGTTTGTTCACCTGGCATGCCCCCCTGTCTCGGTCATGACATCTTTGAGGGTGTCCTCCCATACGATGTTGCTCTTTACCTCAAGCACTTCATTAATAAGAAGAAATGGTTCACCTACACAGCTTTGAACAGGCGACTCAAGCAGTTTAAGTACAAAGCAACAGATGCTTCCTCCAAACCTTGTGAGATCAGTCCTCAAACACTGAAGCTGAGTGGACATGCTGTGCAAAATTGGAACTTCTTGAGACTGTTGCCTCTGATAATTGGAGACAAAGTGCAGGACCCCCAAGATAATGTGTGGCAGTTATTTTTGCAGCTTAAGGACATTGTTGACTTAATTTGCGCTCAAAACATTTCCAAGGCTCAAGTAGCTTATTTGGATGTTCTCATCCAAGAATATTTGCAAACCAGGAAGGAACTATTTCCAGATATCAACTTGAGACCTAAACACCATTATTTGCGGCATTATCCAGTACTGATCCTTAAATTTGGCCCACTCATCAGGGTATGGACTATGCGTTTTGAGAGCAAACATAGTTACTTCAAAAGATGTACAAGACATCTGAAGAATTTCAAAAATCTGTGTTTGACTCTTTCAGAGAGACATCAGATGTATCAAGCCTTTCTTTCTGCTGGGTCAGTGAGTCCTCCAAACTTGCAAATAAAAGATATCTCACCGCTGTACTCAGAGCTTTACAGTGAGCAAGTTAAAAGCACAATCCTCCATTTTGGCCTCACTGAAAGAAACACAAAAGTACCTGTTGATGTGCAGTATAATGGGATAACTTATAGGAAGGGCCAATTTGTTGTGACTAAGAATGATGATTCAGTGGAGTTTGGTGAAATCATCCTCATTCTTTTAAAAGATGGTTTTGCACTTCATTTTCTGATGAGAGTGTATGATGGGGAATTTCTTTCACAATATCACATGTATGCTATAAAAAAGGACACTGAGAGATTAGAATGCCGACATATTTGTGAACTGATTGACATGTGGCCTTTATCATATTACATAAAAGATGGATACCAGATTGTCCCCTTGAAGCACAGTCTCTTCAGTCACACTAAATGCTTTCATGTCAGTGGGCCAGATACCACACTCTGTTGTTTATTTTTGAACAGATATGGCTTAATCACAAATACCCAAAAATATAAGTGATGCTATAGTAGAAGTGCTTCCAAATCTTCAGGTTCAAGTTGTCAAGTCAGTAGAGGATACTCTGATGGCACTTGGTGCTGCAACAACAGAGGATTTACAGTACATTACGGAGGGAGACTTGTTGCCAGTATTGAAGCCAATTCAAGCCAGGAGATTGGTTGCTGCTTGGGCCCAAAACAGTAAGTGTAAAACATTGTTACCACAACACATCACATGCCTCTTATACAGCTGCATCATGAATTTGAAATAATTGAAATCTGGGTTTTATCCTTTTCCACACTTGGTATGTTTTTTGTCTCTATTTTTAATATCAAATGGGGGAAATAAAAAAAAACCAGCATGCCTCCAACCATCGCTCTCCTTTCTCGCGGCCTACTCCTCTTTATACTGTGCACCTGAGCAGGTGCGCAGGAGAGAGGGGAAGGAGGAACGCCAAGAGAGAAAGAAAGAGACACAGAGAGAGCAGCCACACCTAATATATGATAATGTTCTAACAATAAACAAAAAACAAAAAAACAAGGTTTTAATGTTTTCAAATCTCTTTTGTTGTACTTTCATAGCCTCATCCACTCCAACTCCAGCTGTGCCATGTTCTTCTCCATCGTCACTCTTTTGTCTTCCTCCCCTTTCGCAGTGACTTCCTCCTCATCATCCTCTGAAGCTACATCATCTCCCTCAGGAGCTTGTCATCCACTTGCGCCAAACTGGATAGACAATTTTAATATACCATGGCAGAAGCTCCCCGAATATTTGGTACACAGTCTGGAAAGACAGAAAATGCCAAGTCCATGACTACGGCGTGAAATGATAAGGATTGTGGTCTCTGAGATGATGAAGGCTTGCAGGAATCCAACTAAAAGCAACACCACAGAGATAGCAAAAAGGTGGTGGCCACACATCCAAAGTCTCTTCAATATGTGATTGATGGTGATATTATTGGACTTGGGTATCATTCCCTGGTAAAGCAACTCCAGGTAAGAGTTGAAAATGTCAAACGATCGGACACACCAAAGATAAAGAAACGCAAAATAGCATCAGCTGAAGACACATGAAATATCTGTGAACAAAAAGCAAGTGTTCAAGACACGTATGGTTGTGTCAGCTGGCAGCCCAAACATTTGCCACTTTCTGAGACTGTGGGGAGTCAGCTAGAAAAAAACAACAAATGAAGATGTTTGCACAAGAAGCTGTGAGATAATTAATCAAGTCCACCTATTTCACACAGCGTAAGGAGATAAATGCAGGTGCAAGCATTCAGAAATTATCCCAGGAATGGCCATTTTTGTTTAAGGAAGTCGGTATGGTAGCACACTTTCAGGAACTGACTGGTGTGCATTTGATTGAGTTTTTCCTTGCCAACGTGGACAGAAAGGGAGCACGTCTCTTAAACTTCTTCAAATGTGTCGATGCACATGAACACAAACAAGTTCTGGATGCTCTTCTCAAGCAGCAAACTGAAAGAGGTCAGTCCACTTGTTGCTCAGAGGAAATCATACAGATGGTGCTACTTCTACTGGCTCATTTTGATGAGAAGGAAGAGCATCTATTCCACTTTGTTGAGAAGATGAGCCTTGCTGAGGAAGTTCAGATGGAGAATGTGCCACCAACACCCTGTCTTATTGTGTGTGGTAAGTAAACTGAACAAAACCTGCAAGCTTTCACTACTGCAGTACAAACATGTACTATTGGCCTGTTTACTTTCATGTTATCTTGCAGCACACTTTGAGACACAGGCAAACATTTTACCTAATAAGTTCTGCCAACAGTAGATTGTATAACTCTCATTCTATATTGAAATTGTACCATTGAATTTCTAGTTGTGCTGATATTGAAGCTGTTGTCATTAAAATTTATTTATTTATTTTATTCCCAGGGTCCTCCTGCTTTGGTGCTGAAACATTTATGTTGAGCATCGACCAAGAGGTTGTCAACAACAACATCACTTCCTTCACATCTGCCATCTGCCTGATGTTTGGCAGTTACTACTGCTTTACCATACACTACCCGGTGGAACTACAGTCCACACTTGAGTTCCTCCAACGGTAAAAATTGATTTCTTTATCAATATTAGAATTACAAATAGTTCCTAGCATACCCTGCATGCGGTAATACAGAATAGACTCTCTCTCTTTTCCTTTTTTAAAGGTGTTTCTTTTCAATAAATCCCAAGAAAGGCACTAAAGTTGAGTGGAAGAAGAATGGTCAATCCCAGAGTCTTGACACTGATCTCAGACCTTGCCGACCATGAGTGGACCTACCAATGATGTCGAGGGATGATGTGATAAAAGGTACGTTTGACATGCTAGACACTGCAGATATTTTGTTGTTAAGGGTGTCACGTGTGGGCATCGACATGGCAGGAAGCAGGCAGGACCCAAATGCAGGACTGGTGCAGGTAGTTTATTTCAAAAGAACAAAAACAACAAAAACTCACTTCTACACAAGAACAGGACAAACTAGGAACTTGACTGAGCATAGGAACAGACTAGACTAGAAACAGCTACACCATTAACAGGATGCAATACACAACACAGTCACTTACTTAATGATCCCACCAGGCCAGAGTGAGGGAGAGAGGTATATATACAAGGAGTACCAGGTGACACCAGTGAGGCTAATTACAGACACACAGGTGAGTGTGATCACACGGATTACCCCACACAGCAGACAGCAGGAAAAGGAAACAGACAGACCTGACAAAGGGTGTGTGCCTATTAAATCTGTCCACTCATTTTGCTCACTGCAATCATTTTAAAAACAAACAAAACAAATTTTGTTCTCACCCCTTCTCTCTCTCTCTCATGAAGGAGTTTCTTGTTATCTACAGAGGCACTAAAGTTGAGTGTATAAAGAAGAAAAAGTCTTCCCAGAATGGCTGGCTTTTTCAAACTGTTACAGTTTAAGTGTTTACGTTGTTTCTGCAGTTTATTGTGCTGGCAAAGTTGGAAATGTTTGGACTTCAAATAAAGAGTTTCTATTTTGAAAGTACTACAGTGTTTTTTTGTGACTTTTGGAACATTAACTATTTTAATAATATTTATTCATGTGCTGTGTATGAAGTTTACAGAAAAAAAGTAGGGCTGCACAACATAACATTATTAAAAATGCACATCTTACATTTTGACTATCACGCATTTACTGTAATTTTTAGGGAATTTCTGTTTGGACCCTAATATTTGCAAGAATGTATGGTATCTTTTACAGAATAAGATTGTAGCTTACAATTTATACTGTTAATTGTACAGAAAAATAAGGAATCCAGCACACTGTTAAGTCAACATTATCAAGCCGTAAATTAACCACGGCTGCCGGCATTGTACCGTTAAAATAAAAACATTCCCATGTAAGTTTTAAATTAAAACAATGTAGTGTTAGAACTTTATTTTTTACAGTAAAATACTGAAACACAGAGATTTTTTACTGTAAATGAAGAAAGTGTTTTACTGTAATTTTACGGTACTTTTTCAGCAACCACGGCTGCTGGTACTTTACTGTAAAAACAGCAGATTTTTTTTTTTTTACAGTGTACTTACTCCCACTTTATCTTTAAAAAACAAAAACTCAAAACCATTTTTAACCTTACCTTTATAGATGAAGTCCATGGTTTTCCCTCACCTTAGCATTGTGGACGCTAATGTTTAGTCTCTGTTGCTCATTCGATGCCAAATCGATCCTTGAATTTCCAAACGTTTTTTTAAGAGATCTGGCTTTGAATGTGCGTGGCTGATCTTTCATGTCTGCTGAGGCTTCTTCGCAAATGTTTCAGGTCACAGTATCCGGTGGTTTCTTTCAGGACAGCCACACAGCCAGTCTTTTTGTTTGTACCACTCCATTTAAAAAGAATGACTCTTCTGTCCCATAGTTTTTGAAGCAAACCTTTTAGCTCCGGCGTTGGTCTTCCATCACTTATCACCTCCTATTTGAGCCGGAAGTCCAGTTTTGCGAAATGTTCTAGTCTTGAAATACAATCCATAGTCAGTCGGCTCAGGCAGAGCATAGAAACCGCTGTTCTTGACCTATTGGCTCTTGCTTGGCGCCGACTTTCAATTGCCTGTTGACACTAGCTGGAAAGCACCTGTCAGTTCACGTACGACCCCTTGAGGTGAGGCAGAGTACTGTTTGCCTCCCCTGCTGACTTTTCTCTGCACTTTTTTGGCTGAGGAACAGAAACCGGCAAGCGTCATGTGACCCAGTTTGTATTGGATCGCGCAATCAGAAGTGAGGCACAGCTTTTCAGTTTTTGATTGCAAAAAACTTAAATTCAGTTATTTTTACTTAATAAAATGTCAAAAATGTGTAAAGTCATACTGAGAATGCATCTTTAACACAGATCAGTGGAAAATATTAATATGTATTTTATGTACTTTTTTATCACGATGGCACGTGAGGCACTGCCTCCCCTGACCGCACGTCACTGATACACAGAGCTGTATTTCTACATGTAGTTAGTCTATGTGGAATCTTTATGAACTGAAAAGGACATTGTAGACAAAATGTGACATATTACTAACCTTGAAGAAGGTTGCAAAGACACAAATGTAATGTTAAAAAATTACAAATTAAGTGATGCTCGTTTCTGGAACGGGACCCATCTATGGCTTCAGAAACTTCTTTGTGTTTTGTCCACTCTTCACGATACCACATCAGGTTTTTAGAAATGTAAAATAGAGTTCTGTTAAATCCCACCTTACGAAAGTGTCTGTTGAAACATGTCACTTCAGTCGGGTCTGTGGTGTTAAGGCCAAAAGTTCTTATTACTATCCTTAGTTTCTTTTTGAAATACAATGGATCCTTGTTTTAATTGAAAGCAAAAGTTCTGCTCTGGCAGTATTTGTAATAGTAGTAGTAGCTTTAAAAAATATTTCCCTTCCTTCCATGTGTTCATGGATAAAATTCAAATATTATTTTCCATATATGAGTTTCAATTAGTATTACATTTGATACATCGTCACAATGCTCAAAGATTCTTTTTTCCTGAACAAACAAACAAATTTGTAATTCCAAATATAAAACGTGGTACTATAATGCAGTAATGAGAAATCCGCTAAT
>NC_024327.1:9146608-9146879 GCF_000523025.1 Cynoglossus semilaevis | reverse complement strand
TGAGAAGACGTGTTTTTAAGTGTGCGTTCTCTAACCTCACGGCTCAGGGTGATGGTAAAGGGTCAAGAGAGGCTTGAGGGAAGAGATCCAAAATAAGGTATTAAAAACGGTTCCTTATCATTTGGTGGCTATCGTAAAGTTCAGAATTGGGCTCTGGTTTGAGAATACGTGTGTAAGTGTGCATCCTCTGATCAGGTTCAGGGGATGGTAAAGGGTCAGGAAAAGTTTGAGTGAAGAGTGCCTAAATAAAGTAAGGGTTTAAAAATCGCCA
>NC_024327.1:9142170-9146140 GCF_000523025.1 Cynoglossus semilaevis | reverse complement strand
GGACAAGGAGTGGGGGCTTGGGATGGGGGGGTTGTCAAAGGGTGGGGGTATGGGGGGTCATAAATCTTTTTGACACAAAGTATATCCTATCTCTCTCTCTCATCTCCATCAATGTAGCCTTTATACATTTGCACATTCGATGCAAACACTCAGCTGTGTTGGGTAAGCAGGCAGCTGATGGTGTCTTTACTTGTAGCTATAGTCTTCTTAGCAGAACAATGTCAGCTCTTCTGTACACATTACAAAAGGGTGTGTGTGTGTTTGACTGTCCTGCCTGCAGTCCATTTACATATGCTAGCATTTGATAATGGTGAAAATTGAACTAAACAGTTCAAGACTTTTATATTGCAAGGATGGAGAGTATGATAGATAGGACATAGGATGTGACAATGTGTAATAACCAGTTCACAGGTTATTACACCTTGTGTGTGTAGATTCAGCCCAGATACTGCAGCATCTTCCCACAGTCCACAAATACACAGATTATGTTATTTGTACTAGAATTATAGATATTATTAGATTTTGTACTAATGTAGCTGGGATAAAAAAAAAAACTAATGGCATGTTTAGAAAAATAAAATAAGAACAATTTCAGCTTTAAAAGTCAAAATGAAACTGCAGTAGGAACAAATTGTGTACTTGTGCATTTAACCCACGTCACCATTGGCATTATTTCACAGTTAATGTATTGACCATCTATTGTCTGCAGTCGTTAGTATAAATTGTCATCTCTGACTAAAGAATAAAGTGTTTTCCAATTAATCAAGTAGGAATGGCTTGATCTTATCTGCAGTTAGATTTCATGAGAGATTTTCTACCCTTGTTTTTGTCTTAGTAGCTGGAGGCACTGCTTTGTTCCCCTTTCTATTTGCTGCAAACTTGTTTTATTTATGTATTTATTTCTGTGGTTGTACAAAGTGCCTTTTGACCTTGATGATTACAAAACGTAAGTGAATTGAAAAGGCCCTGATACCCAGAATTCAGTGGAGCGGAGCTGCAAGGTTATTCATCTTCCTACCTTGGTTACGGTTTCAGTTTTGCAGTGGTCAGATTTTAGTTCCTGCTTTGCTGTTTTCATTATCTTAAGAGGGCAGAGGAGAACCTTTTAGTCGGTGACCTTATAAACTTCCATTTCCACTATCAACAACCAACACAGACACAATGTTTGTCTTTAGTTTCTCGACTACAACTTTTTAAGATGTTTGTTAATATTTTATTTGAATTAAAGTAAATCAGAAATTGACATTTAGCAGATAGAGTTTAATGTAACACTTAACATGTAGCACATGCCAGTATTAATTGAAAAATTAGTGTAATGTTAAACTAGAGTGACTTAAAATAGTTGATTAAAATCAAATATTTTTGGTAAGAAACAACATATGTCTAAAACTATGCCGTTAAATAACACTTATTTTACTTTTTGCCACATTAGTGTTTTCTCTTTCTCTCCTGATGTTCTTAGTGGATGAATGGCTGAGTGATTATGTCACTGAGCTGTATGACGGTGTTCACCTCAGGGTTACTCATTTATGCAGGGTCTGCTCGGTGGTGTTTAAGAGGAGACAAAACATGACAAATGGCATGCCATCAGACTCATGCTTTCCTCCACAACACGGAATAAACCATTAGACCCATGACTGCCCCCTACACCTGCTGCTGTCACACCTGTACACATGTCTCTATGATTGTGGTAATGGACAACGGAATCTCCTTTGTGTCCACTGATCTCTGTGCGTCAGGGCCACTGCTGACAGTGTGTGACCTAAACTGCTGTGCTCCTATGTATGTTACCACATTAGTTTTGACTATCATTTTTTATTTAGTCTGCCAGTGCAATAATTAACAAGGCTGTGTCCTGAAAACAGGGAAAAAATAGTTTTTTTTCTTAATTTCCTCTTGTTTTTGGAACAAATTTAATGCATGAAAAATAAAAATTGCCCATCAAGTGGCAAAACATTTTGCACAAATTTAAAAAAGCCTGCTAGATGATAAATATGATAAGTGTGTGTTTTGGAACGGCCTGCCTGCAGTCCGGTTTTGTTTTTTTAACCGCAAGCACAGATTTTAAGACATCCCAAATTTAATTTTTAGGTTAAAATTTAATTGGAAATTAGGTGTAATATGTACTATGTGTACTCACCCCTTTAAACAAAAAAAAAGTTGTTTTTTCTTTCTGCAGCCAATTCTTTCGTAATTATCCACGATGAACTGCTCTGCAGTCAGGCCACAAACCCACATGTTGAGGAACAAGTCTGCAAAAGCCACACACACACACACAAGGCCACAAAGATTCATCGACACACACATAATCACACATCACACGCACACATACACACACCAAGTTGTAGTGAGAGTCACACATGACTATTGCCTTTTGCAGGCAGCAGATGCAGGGTATAATCCTGGCTTTCACACTGACACTCAGCAGAATTTAGCAGACTTCAGTGGTTCCTGTCGTGACCAGCACTTTCCTCTTTCAACACTTGACAAAGAACTTGCTGATACTCTGCCGTGTCAGAATCAGCTCCTGCTCCATGTATTTGAAAAACTTTTGACCAGTGAAAGTGCAACGGCCGATTTAAGGATTTCTCTTTCTGTATTTTTTTTTTACCTCATAACTTTTTAAAATATAATTACCCATCCATGCATACGTATTTTCAGATAATTGTGTTTTTGTAGCATATTGTGCTACAAATTTGGACAAAAAAATGAAAAACAATACCCTACTTTTGAGCTAAAAATTTTTTAACCACATTATTCTCTTGTCATGATTTCTTTGCTGTTTTATCTAGTCTGATGCCAGCAGAACAGGGGCAAGGGATGACAACGGAGCAGTGTACTGTGCAAGACTGAAGGCTGTACAAGCAGGATAAAGGAGTGAAAAACAGGGGTAGGTAGGGGGTTTCATTAGAATAATAGAAGGATGCCGAGAACCTTTCTGGAGTAGCATGTTTACGGCATCATGCTTGGCAAGCGCACACTCATTTTATGAGGTTTATTAAGGAGACAAGGGAAGGCACAAGCGGGATTTTGGGTTATTGCCAATGTATGCATGTGTCTATGTGTGTTCTCACATTTGCTTTTATGTGTGCGGTCTGAGAAAGGGGGGCGTACTCGGTTTCAGTGGTTGTGTTGGTGGCATCTAGCCCTAACTACTTTTACATGTTTGTATTTTGCCTTAAGTGCCCTTTAAAAGCAAATAAATAGAAAGTGCATTCATAAGCCAATCCTCCAGAATAATCCCATTTCAGGCGAGCAGAGAATGGAGCTCTTTGTTGTGCTCTGGCTCCTTTCATCTCTCTGAGGTCAATTTCACAGAGCAAACAGGGAGACTCATTATCAACCTGCACCTGAGAGGTCAGAACCTGAACCCACCAGCCACCACAGCCTTGCCTCTGCTCGCTACTACCCCTGGTCCGCAGTCGGGTTTATTAGCGCCTCTTTAGTGCATCTTTTCCAATGACTGAGCTTGCCCTTATTGTCTGCAGAGGTCAGGGTCAAGTCAAGGGCGCTCAGCCTAGATTGGAATCATTTGTCACATGGTCTCGGACTAGAGCTGATTTCAGAAGAGGCCCAGTGAGAAACACAGCGGTTCCAGCAGCACCTCTGACACGAGGAGGTAGTGGCGAGCAACTACTGGACTACGCAGATGGCCTCTACATATTACACTGCACCTGCTTGCCAACAAAATAGCCCCTCCTTTCATCCTTTTTCCCACTTCCACTAAATTAAGGCCAATGACAGGGTAGACTGGCGTCAGAACCTGTTCTCCAGGTTGTCAGGACATGTACCTCCCTAGCGTTGTGCCATTTCTGGGACCTTTGTCTCTCATTGACAGTCCAGAATTGCCTGGTGTGTGACTGTGATAATGACTCCTCCATTTATGTCCACAAAGAAAAAAATATTTCCTGCAAAGGACTTGTTTTCTGTAAATGGTGCTGCAGTCTGGGAGCACAGGGAAACTTTTATT
>NC_024327.1:9140234-9142131 GCF_000523025.1 Cynoglossus semilaevis | reverse complement strand
AGCAGGAACTTGCATGAACAATGGGGCATGCTGAGGTAGCATGTGGAAAATGACTTTAATACACCATACAGAATGGCTTATTGCTTTGGTCAATGGGACTGCAGTGAAGGTGGTGTGTCCTCCCATGTGGGAAGGTTAGACCTGTCCAAAGGCCACAGTGACTGATACACAGACCCTGCTTATGAGATCAGTAATATGTGTGCATGAGTGTGTGTTTGTGTGTGTGCTATGGGGACAGACTGAATGGTAGGCAGAGTTATAAAGGTAATGTATGTCACACATTTTGCCATTCAGCCTAATGTTATTCCACACCTAGCACAAATACATGTCAAGGTGACACTAAAACTGCTACAGCATGAAAAACTGTGTAATAACAAATATTAATAGAGCCCTGAATCAAATATACAATATGCTTTTTTAGCAAACTGCAGGAGAACCACAGTGGAAACGGGGGGAAAAAAAACAAGGGGAAATTAAAGATTGAGCTTCGGACCATTTTAGAGAGAGTAAGCACACAGCTCATAAACAGCACAGCTGGAGGAATCATTGAAATATAGCCCTTTGTTTTCCTGGGGCTGTAATTGGCCCTGGAGCCTTCCTCCCCTTTCCGCTCTCTCTCTCCTTCTCTGCACATGTTTTGCACCAGCATGATGCAGTTTAGAGACATGAGATTGTAAGGGCTAATGACTTTGGGGTGAAAGGGCACACCTGCGGTCACAGAAACAATGCACAATACAATAAATACTGAAAAACATAAACAAACATATGGGGAAATAACCGTTATATTTGCTCGTTCTTGGCATTGCAATGTAATTTTTTTTTATTCAAAATTGAAATTGATTGAAGGTCAGCTGCAAGTTGAGTCTAAAACACCATAAGAGATGCAAAGAACACACTAATTCGTACAATTGTTGAAACTACTTGGCCTAAGTCCACAAATGACTGTGTTTTGGAGACTGTTTCAAGTACAAAATGAAATGCACTGTTTATTTTCTTCAAATTGACTGCGGTGGTACGATGACTTTAGGAATTAGCTCTGGAATACAACTGTCGCTTCTTTTTCGATGGGGGGCCTGAGATCTTGGAGCTAAGAGTTGGAAAAACAGTATCAGATCCAGCGTGAGATAGCAGGGCTTTAGCGTATAATTACAATGTTAACCCAGATGATTCTCTCTGATCTCTGCAAACATCAGGGCGCAGGCCCTGCCAGACTGGCTTCGGCACAGATCTGTCACACTGCACTGTGGGAGACTGGACGTTAGACAGCTATCAATAAGACTTTTGGTGTGATCTGCATATGCTTTATTTCAAAACCCCCTTGTGCTTTTTTGTGCTCACAGTTGGTGTAGGCGCCTATGTTTTCAAATCCCAGAAATGTAAATGATGAAAAAAAAGATAGATTTTGAAAAAATAAAATTATGTTCTTGTTTTAAATTTACGTGATGCATACTTTAAGAAATATCTCCAATATAAATGAATGAATAAATTTGTATGTAGTTATTCCTGAAAACAGTTGCTTTAAATCTGGTTTTGTCCCAATTCCTCAGATTTTTCAAATTCTGGTATTTAACCTTAAAACCTCTTTTAATCTAATCCACACCAAATAGGGATATACGAGATCTGAGACCTTTCATTAAATGCTATCCCCCTGAATGTGAGTAGTGATTGAGTCCCTGAGACTTTGGTAGCTGGCTTCCTAAGCCTTATTGAACTGTGTGCGCTTTTCTTTCCTTCACCATTCTCCAAAGTCACTAAGCTTGCATCAATTCATCTTAATCTGTTTGCTCCTTAAACCCGGAACAAGGCATGTCTTGTTCCTGGTTGTAGGAGTCCCTCGGCTGGTTTCCCTCCCATCCTTCCGTGATGGGCTTCTCCTGGGTGGCAACAAGAGGCTTTT
>NC_024327.1:9137765-9140211 GCF_000523025.1 Cynoglossus semilaevis | reverse complement strand
CGTCCTCCTCCCCCTCTCCCCCCCCCCCCCCCTCTCTTCCACCCACTTTTAACAAAGCATTCCTTTAATGACTGAAGGATTATGGGCCAACCTTTTGCAGCCAGACTGTGGACTAGCCTGTAATCTGACCTCATTACATCCCCTGCGACAAGCTCCCAGGTCAGCACTGAGTGACTACACCTTTTCCTCCTGTGAAGCCAAGCTGCACACAAGCCCCTGACACTCACTCAGCCCAGCCAGGGGTTCATGGCACCATTTCCGCACTGCCATACCTGTCAAACAAAGCATAGGATACCTTGATCCAGTACCTTTACCTCAGGTTGTCCTCGTTTACAATGCAGCCAAGATGAATTGGTCGTTTGTTGAGATGGATGAAAACACAGTTGTGTGTGTCTAGGCATGACAGTGTTAGTGATAAATGTGTAAGAGCCATGTTCTCAAATACCTCTATAATTTCTCACATTGGATTAGTGTACCAATCTTGTACCGTCTGTCGAGTCTCTTGTAGTGTGAAACACATGACTCAAATTAATTTATTTGTTTTAGGAATTCGTACCTTAGTAGGCCTCTTTTTCACCTTCTTTTAGGGTGTAGATACTTTTTGTGCACAAAATTTATGCATTCAGAAAATATTGTCATTGTTTGAGCCTGCTTTTCTAAATACAAATAATAATATACACACATTACATTGCATAAGAAACCAGCCACTAGGGTGCACAAACCAGTATTTTATAGTGCCAGTCCCAAGCCCAGATAAATGGTGAGGGTTGCGTCAGGTCGGGGCCTGGGTCAAAAACAACCGCCAACAGTGCTGGTACTGATGGAAATTGGGCTACTGTTGGTCGAAGACAGAGAAGAAGAGGAGGGCGTTTTGTTCGGAGAAAAAGAAAAAAGAGGAAGGATGGAAGGGTTGGTCTGAAGTTTTGAACTCTGAATGTAGGTACAATGACAGGGAAAAGTAGAGAACTAGCTGATATGATGGAGAGAAGAAGAGTAGACATTTTGTGTGTGCAGGAGACCAGGTGGAAGGGCAGCAAGGCCAGAAACATTGGAGGAGGCTACAAACAGTTTTATCATGGTTCAGATAGGAAAAGAAATGGAGTAGGGGTGATCCTAAAGGAAGAATATGCAAGAGATGTGGTGGAGGTGAAACGAGAGTCAGACAGGTTGGTGAGTGTGAGGGTAAAAATAATAGGATTGATGAACGTTGTCAGTGGTTATGCCCCACAGGTGGACTGTGAGTTGGAAGAAAGTAGAAGTTCTGGAATATGGTGATTGGAGCAGACCTAAATGGTCATGTAGGGGAAGGGAACAGAGGAGATGAGGAAGTGATAGGCAGGTTTGGTGTTAGGGAGAGAAACGTAGAAGGACAGGCAGTGGTAGATTTTGCAAAGAGAATGGAAATGGCTGTGGTAAACACATATTTCCAAAAGAAAGAGGAACATAGGGTGACTTACAAGAGTGGAGGCAGGTCCACACAGATAGATTATATTCTATGTAGAAGATGTAATCTGAGGGAGATTAGAGACTGTAAGGTGGTGGCAGGTGAGAGTGTAGCCAAACAACATCGGATGGTAGTGTGTAAAATGACGATGGAGGTGACAAAAAGGAAGAGAGTGAAGACAGAGCAGAAGATCAAGTGGTGGAAACTAAGGAAAGAGACATGTTGTGAAGACTTCAGGAAGGAAGTAAGGGCAGTTCTGGGTAGTGTTGAGATATTCCCAGATGATTGGGAGACTACAGCTGCAGTGATTAGGGAGACAGGTAGGAAGGTGCTAGGTATGTCCTCTGGGCAGAGAAAGGAGGACAAAGAGACCTGGTGGTGGAATGATGAGCTCCAGGAGAGTGTGCAGAGAGAATAGTAGAGAGTAGCGAAGAAGAGGATGGGACAGTGACAGAACAGAAGAGAACAGACTGGAGTACAAAGAGAGGACAAGGGAGGTGAAGAGGGAAGTGGCCAAGGCCAAACAAAAGGCATATGAGGAGTTGTATGAGAGTTTGGAAACAAAGGAAGGAGAAAAGGAGTTGTATAGATTGGCGAGACAGAGAAATCAAGCTGGGAAGGATGTGCAGCAGGTGAGGTTGATTAAGGACAGAGATGGTAACGTAATCACAAGTGAGGAAATTGTGCTGAGAAGATGGAAGGAGTACTTTGAGGTGTTGTTGAATGAGGAAAATGAAAGGGAACGTAGGAATGAGGAGCCAGAAACTATTAGGAAGAAGAAAGATCAGATAAGAAAGGATTAAGTAAGAAAAGCCCTGAAAAGGATGAAGAGTGGAAAGTCAGTTGGTCCTGATGACATACCAGTGGAAGTATGGAAGTGTTTAGGAGAAGTGGCAGTAAATTTCCTGACTGGTTTGTTTAACAGAATTTTAGAGACTGGCAAGATGCCTGATGAGTGGAGAAAAAGTGTTCTGGTGCCAATTCATAAGAAGGGTGATGCAC
>NC_024327.1:9132993-9137721 GCF_000523025.1 Cynoglossus semilaevis | reverse complement strand
GGAAAGAGTAGTTGAAACTAGGTTGAGGCAGGAAGTGGAGATTTGTGAACAACAGTATGGTTTCATGCCTAGGAAGAGTACCACAGATGCAATATTTGCCTTGAGGATGCTTATGGAGAAGTACAGAGAAGGCCTGAAGGAGCTACATTGTAGATTTAGAAAAGGCATATGACAAGAAGAGTGTCAGCTAAGGTGAAGGGAAATGTTTACAGGACGGTGGTGAGACCAGACATGATGTATGGTTTAGAGACAATAGCAATAGGCAGAAGACAGGAGGCGGAGCTGGAGGTGGCAGAGTTAAAGATGCTAAGATTCTCTTTAGGAGTGACAAGAATGGACAGGATCAGGAATGAGGTCATTAGAGGGACAACACAGACAGGAAGGTTTGGAGAAAATGCTAGAGAAGCCAGATTGAGATGGTTTGGACATGTGCGGAGGAGGGACAGTGGATATATTGGTAGAAGAATGCTAGAGATGTAGCTACCAGGTAGGAGAAAAAGAGGAAGGCCAAAGATGAGATATATGGATGTAGTGAGTGAGGACATGCAGATAGTTGAAGAGTAGAAGACGCAGAGAACAGGGTGAGATGGAAAACAATGATTCACTGTGGCAACCCCTGAAAAAGGGACAAGAAGAAGACATTGCATAAGGGGTTTGTTTATTTCTCCAAATAATAAAAAAGTGCATATAACGTGTATAAAAAGTGTTTTTAAAACAAAACTCTAATAAACTAAAAACATAAACAATAAAAGTTTAGGTTTCACAAGTTTGACGGTGCCAAACTGATGACATGAAGGCTGTTACACAGAGTACAGCTTTGTAAAGTTACATTTTTTGGAATAGTAGAAAATGCCTCTGTATTTTAAACTGTGAACATTCAGGACATACAGTAGAAACCCTAACCTTAACCCTAACATTCTTGAACACTACCACAAAAACAACAAACTAAGACAAAGAAGCAAGCTGTCTTTCCAACAACTTAAATATTTGCTAATATATTTGGCATTCTTTTCTTTGTTTTTGAAAAATGATCTAATAATTCAAACTGCTTTTATTTACATAAACATCTAGAATACCAAACAGAGACACACAGACAGGTGTGTCCCCGGTCAGTCAGATCCCCGGGCCATATCTGTGACACCAGTGATGTATGGCTTCCTCTTCACATGGAAAAGTCTCATTTCTTGTTGTAGTGCAGACAGTGTTAATTGACAATGATTTTCTTAAGTAGTTCTGAACATGTAGCTCTGTCCATCATGGTAGTACTGTAACACACAACTTGAACCTGAGAGTTTGGTGGAAGCTCTTTTATATATACAGTGGTATGAAAAAGTTTGGGCACCCCTGATAATTTTCAAGATCAGATCAGAACAGCAATTTCAATTAAATATATCATATAGCAAACAAACAGTGATATTTAAGAAGTGAAATGAAGTTTATAGGATTTACAGAAAGTGTGCAATAATTACTGCCTACTTTATAAAAAAAGTAGGCAGGTGCATACATTTGGGCACCCTTGTTGTTTTATTGATTTGAATACCTTTAGCACTAATTATTGGAACACAAAATTTGTTTGGTAAGCTCATTGACCCTTGACCTACATACACAGGTGAAGCTAATCATGAGAAAGGGTATTTAAGGTGGCCAGTTGCAAGTTGTTCTCCACTTTGCATCTTGTCTGAAGACTGGCAACATGGGAGCCTCAAAACAACTGTCAAATGACCTGAAAACAAAGACTGTTCAACATCATGGTTTAGGGGAAGGATACAAAAAGCTAGCTCAGAGATTTCAGCTGTCAGTTTCCACTGTCAGGAACATAGTGAGGAAATGGAAGACCACAGGCACAGTTCTAGTTAAGGCCCGTAGAGGCAGGCCAAGAATAATCTCAGATAAGCAGAAGCCTTTTCTGCGCCCATGCCACAAAAAGAGTCACTTGAGGTATACTAAAGCACATTTGGACAAGCCAGCTTCATTTTGGAATAAGGTGCTGTGGACTGATGAAACTAAAATTGAGTTATTTGGACATAACAAGGGGCGGTATGCATGGCGGAAGAAGAACACAGCATTCCAAGACAAACACTTGCTACCCACAGTTAAATTTGGTGGTAGTTCCATCATGCTGTGGGGCTGTGTGGCCAGTGCAGGTACTTGCAATCTTGTTAAAGTTGAAGGTCACATGGATTCCAGTCAGTATCAGCAAATTTTTGTGAACAATGTTCAAGAATCAGTGACAAAGTTGAAGTTGCTCCGGGGCTGGATACTTCAACAAGACAACGACCCTAAACACCGCTCAAATTCTACCAAAGCATTCATGCAGAGGAACAAGTACAACGTTCTGGAATGGCCATCTCAGTCCCCAGACCTGAATATCATTGAAAATCTGTGGTCTGTTTTAAAGCGGGCTGTCCATGCTCGGAAATCATCAAACCTGACTAAACTGGAGATGTTTTGTAAAGAAGAATGGTCAAAAATACCTTCAACCAGAATCCAGACCCTCATTGGAAGCTATAGGAAGCATTTAGAGGCTGTTATTTCTGCAAAAAGAGGATCTACTAAATATTGATGTAATTTTTCTGTTGGGGTGCCCAAATTTATGCACCTGCCTACTTTTGTTTAAGTAATTATTGCACACTTTCTGTAAATCCTATAAACTTAATTTCACTTCTTAAATATCACTGTGTTTGTTTGCTATATGATATATTTAATTGAAATTGCTGTTCCAAACAACCAATGATCCATAAAGGAAAATCTTGAAAATGATTAGGGGTGCCCAAACTTTTTCATACCACTGTATATATACAGTATATGAATTGATTGTGGCGCTTTTTCTCAGAGGCAATGTCTCTGTCATTGGTGTGGAACCCCAGGGTTCACCTCCTGGGCAAAATCAAATCCCGATTGGGGTGGTTGGTACCTTCCAGTGGACTCACCACCCGCAGGAAGCGGGCTGGTACGGTGCAGTGTGATGGATGGATGGGTGATGGATGGACGGATGAAAATGGATGGATGGATGGATATAGATTGGTTGATTTACCAGTTATCTTGGAAATATAGAAAGTTTCAGTACAACTATTTCAGCTCTTCGTCTACCAGTGTGCCTCAGTCATGGATTTCTAAACTTTTAGTGTTTAATCAATCCACTTAGGTTTGGCAAAGAAAACAAAGAGACCTTTTCCTCTTTACCTTTAAGGAAAATGCAAATACCCAGGCCAAATGCATGTTTATAAGAGAGGTGGTTGAGAGTTATCCGACACCACTGATTCTTTAGCATTGTCTATTGTTCATGATTTTCACCTCAGTTTCCATCCTCTTTGAACGCTCCTGCAGGCCACCCTCCTCACACCGCTGTTGCTTCTTCTCAGTCTAACTCCATCCTGTCTTTTCCCCCCTCATGTGTCCCTTCATCCCACCAGCATTTGAAGGGCAGGTGTTGACAGGGAGTTGGCATGTTGTCAGGCCTACTATGTAGGGTTGTGGGGCTGCACTGTGCTGAGGAGGATGAGGGAGGCCAAGGCAGGTCTATTACATCACCCTCTTCAAGACTGATTGGGCTCAGGAAGGAGATTTGTGCCTGCTCATGAGCTGTTGGCCCGGCCCGGCCCATATGCCTTTAATACAGGAACAGATGTGTAGCACAGACTCCGAGCTTTAACTCCCACCGTATTCCCTCTCTCTGCCCTCCACACTGACTGGAGCCAGCCCTGTTGTCCTGGGCCATGCTTAGCTGGCTGCTAGGCTAGGATTAATGGGAAGTAACTGGCACAGTAAGATAAGCTCAGACGGACATGATTTTTATTTCAGATGGCCTCCCTCCAGAGTTTTCTTTGTTTTGATCTGCTCGGAGAATAGAGGGAGCAGAGTGAAAGTGGAAGAGGTGATGACAGAAAAATGAATTGTTGGCAGATGATACCAATATCATTCATCATCGAGGCTTTTGGGACACGGTTTCTTTTACGAACAGACGAAAGGGACAGGTGTAGAGAAATGTGTCAGTCGGTATCTCATCACTCATTAATAGATTTATTTATTCATTCATTTATTTTTATAGACCACCATTAAAAAATATGTTGTATTGGCCTGAAGAATAGTGCCCTTTTACTTACAGTTTCACTTGAACATTACTGATGGAACACCCCTTCCAGCATAATTATTAATGACTCACAGTTACTCTGTCACATCCATACAGCAGTCTGGAGTGGGGAGCAGGTAGAAGACATTCTTTCTTTCGGCTTGTCCTGATGTGTTGGACCTGAACCATAGCCTTCTAGAGATGAAGATGGCGCCGTATGGATGGAGGACGTTGCACAAGGGTAAAAGAAATTGAGAAAGGGTAATCCGTTCCACAAAGGTGACAGGTGGATGTGTAACAAGAATAAGAGGGGAAAAAGGATTGTCAAGAAGTGGAGTGGAAACAAAGCAGCAGGGATCGACTCATATGTTCTCAATAGCATCCCTCCTATTGGGCGAGACAAGGCCTCCTGGTCTGAATTCATCAGCAACATGGCCTGCGAGATGTAGGAAGCAGGTTAATATACACTCATCAGACATCTGCCGTTGGGTTGGCGTCCAATAATCTTCTCCCTGGATGTGCTGCCAACAACTGGTGACCACATTTTTCCCCTAAACCTTTCAATTGCCCTCACTAACACACTCCTTCCCTCCCTTCTATATATATATATACATATATATATATATATATATATATATATATATATATATATATATTCG
>NC_024327.1:9126344-9132878 GCF_000523025.1 Cynoglossus semilaevis | reverse complement strand
ATTCGCTCGATCGTTTAATTCATTTAAATGAATGATTTTGTATCAGTTAATAAGTGCACCGCTCTTTTTTTAATGATCTGGCCTTAAATGTTCCCTACTGCCCTTATTACCCAAAATAAGTAAGTTCTTTTATTGACTATTTTCAGTATTTAAGGTTAGTATTACACTGCCGTGCATATAACTGCTCTCCTAATGATTGCAACCACTTAACTCAAGTGAAAATCATGTGGTTCCTCTCTCATTGACTGTTTTCTCAACCAGGTTGAGAGGGCAAATAGCGAGTGAAGCTCCCTCTCTGCCAGGTTATTTATGACATTTCTCCCCCAAAGTTATTTTTCTTTCGGTGATTGCAGAGTGGTGTGTTAAAT
Source organism: Cynoglossus semilaevis (assembly GCF_000523025.1). Classification (NCBI taxonomy): domain Eukaryota; kingdom Metazoa; phylum Chordata; class Actinopteri; order Pleuronectiformes; family Cynoglossidae; genus Cynoglossus; species Cynoglossus semilaevis. Next base: position 9,132,510 of record NC_024327.1, on the reverse strand, counting down.
CCGACGTGTCGGGAGATTACTCAGCTTGCCGTCAAGTACACATGGTCAGTTTGCCATGATGAGATCAACTAGATCACACATCCCTCTGGAATCTTGTTGTCGAATCTCTGGGGGAAACTCTTCATGCACACATGCAACACACACAGACATACACAAGGAGGACGCCAATGTGGTAGTCATTTGGCCGCCAAAAATGGAGGTTCAATTGTTTCCACATTTCTTAAGAAAACATTGTGAGAGGGAGAGAGAGATCGGCTGGGCCGTGGCAATCAAACATGTTCTATTTGGTGAAGTTTCAATGGAAGGAGAAATAATGGGGTCAGAGGATGAAAGGTGAGACGTGTGAGAGCCGTTTCTGGGTTCAGCTGTAGGACAGTGCCACTTGTTTTTTACTTCTCCTGGTTCAATTGTTTCCACATTTCTTAAGAAAACATTGTGAGAGGGAGAGAGAGATCGGCTGGGCCGTGGCAATCAAACATGTTCTATTTGGTGAAGTTTCAATGGAAGGAGAAATAATGGGGTCAGAGGATGAAAGGTGAGACGTGTGAGAGCCGTTTCTGGGTTCAGCTGTAGGACAGTGCCACTTGTTTTTTACTTCTCCTCACAGTTCACCGCTGTCAAAGGCAGCCTGTTACAGATGCCCCGTGGCCACTCCTCACAGCAATTAGTGCAATTAGACCTAATAACTTTGGGAATTACTAGAAAAACAGCAGGGAAAGGGTTGGTTACGAAAACCCATGGAAGACTATGCACATGTTGGAGTGGTTAAGTACACTTCCTCTGAAAACGTTCCCCTTGATTAAATGATGTAAATGAAAATACATGAATATTTAAGGATACTGCGTGCCCCAGCTTCATGGCTTTATGTTAAGTGAAGTTCTGAGTTAATACGCTACCGAAACTTACTCAGATCTACTGATGCTAGAGATGGGAGTGGTTTTGGGCTAAGAGTTATTCTTCTCAGAGGGAATTTAGGACTTAGAGAATGGGCAGAGGGGCGCTTCCACTGTTCACACTTGAGCTCTGCCCAGCCATGCTGAACCCCTCGGCCTTCACCTCATCTCTCCCAGAGATGAAGTAATGAAGTGGGAACCATTATGGTTACCATGTCTGATACTGGTCTAATGGAGTTCACAAAGAGGACCAACCCACCATATGCCTATTAATAAAGGTGAGAGTATTAATGACACAATCAAAAAACTGGGAAGGCTGAACTTGAACTCTTTCCTTCTGGAAGTTAATAGTGCTCTTCATTTTGGGCGGACTATATAAACTATCACACACGAATACACGAATATGTTATTTTGCCGTTTTTTGAAAGGAAAGTCTCTCAGCATCAGGGATTTCTTCTTCCTCTGAAGATAATTCATCATGCTCTGGGTTGTATTCCTCCCCATCTACTTCTTCTGAGTTGTCTTGTTTGGACATCTGAAAAAAATCAGCTCTAGAGCCTGTTCAACATTATAACGCACACTCATTGCTTCAGCACAGAGAGAATTCGGGGTACTGTCACCTGCAGCACCTTTATAGTTTCTGGGAGTCCACACAGACAAAGGGGCAATATTGTTACATTTGGGTTAGATCAGGTCACAGGCAGTGCAGTCCGCGAGAAGACCACCTGTCTTGTCTTGTTTACGCTTGCTACTGATTGATCTGAGACAGAACTAAAACATTCTCACATTCTGTGGTGTGTAACTAACTCTGTGGCTGTGATTTCAACTCAATTTGACTGCTGGGTCATTTTGACCCGAAGACAATATTTGTATCTTTTTTTGTACAGCTTACGTGGAAATATGAAGAAAGGCAGCAATTGATTTTTTCTACTATTGGGGTTAATCTAGAAAAAGTCATCACATTTCAAGTTGAAAAAATATCGTTTAGGGAATTGCTTTTTTGGTTTTTAACACAGTGGCGTGTCATTTTGACCCGAGGAAAACAGAAGGGTTAAAAGTGCAGTAATTTTGCCTGGAGTCTTGTACATATTCACATAGTTCACATCACGAGTGGTCTGGAATCCTGGTCACAGTCGGCCTGAGCCTCTTATATGAGACTTCTTGCCACAATGGATCTCCTTCTCTTCCTCAATTTGTTAGAAGTGGCATTTCTATACTCAGCACTCATCACTTTGCTTACACCAGCAGAATTCCACATGAAAAGATTTGGCTTTCAACTGTTGCCATATCTGAGGCTTGTGCATCATTCCTTGTTCAGACTGACCTCTGGCTCAGCCCCACCACTTGCATCACCCCTAAGTCCTAACGCCAAACGCTGGCTTAATTAAATCATTATTGTTATATTAGTACATTAAAAAAGACATAAATAACAGATTTAAGAAATGTCACTTTTTACACTCCTATTATTCTAACTTTATTGACAATTGTAAATGTCGGTCACCCAGTAACCAACAACAGCAACAACAATACACACGTGTTATCCATAAAGCGTGAAGTTCATATTGAATTAGTAGGATGTGTTGGATAAAACTATATTGAATACAGGATGTATTCCCCTTGGGGTTCCTGAAAGTTCCTGGGTTGATCCAGAATGGACAATGGGCATTTCTGATTCTTCACACTTGATCTCTGCCCAGCCATGCTGAACCCTGCGCACCTCATCACTCACGAGGGCCATTTTCCACACTTCTGTCCATGCTGCAGTGGATTGGAGTGGGGGAAATTTGAGTCAAAGTGGATAAAGCAAACCTAATGGGGATCAAATCCATTCCTCAGCTCACATTTACCATTTAAGCATACAAGTAAATTGAAGACTTTTAAAGGACAATGGTCAGGGAGTGTCTGTGCTCCACTGGTTTAACTGTTGTCTGAGCAGAGCATGAAATAGGTCAGTGCTCATCTGGTGATTTTATAAGTCATAGTCTCAACAACTATTTAACGGCTTTTACACATCGGATTTAAGATTTTTTTTTTAATCCAGTAACTCTAAAATGTGGTTGGTAGTACACTTGAACCTCAATTCAACTTTTGTCTGACAGTTTATGTTGTAACCATTAAAATAGGAACTGAGGATAGTTATGACTGCTTGCAAAGTTGTTGCCAATGGTCAGGACTAATTAGGATTACCATTAATTACCATGTAGCACATTAAACATCTTCTTTTGGTCAGTTTCAGGTGAGCCTAGCCCCAGAAAATAAATGACCTTTTTGCACCTTACACAGTGCACTTATGTACTATATTACCACTACAGATATACTCTGGTAGCTGTTTGATTAAGATATAATTTGTTTACTCCCTATATCTTTTAAAGTAATCATTAACTGTATAGGTAGGTGACAGGTGTAAACTCTTTGCTGCCTTGTTCCTGGAATCATTGCAATTGCCTGCCTTACCTGTTTCGGCCTTTCTGTATTTCTTCTTGGTCAGTAACTACACGAGGAGAGCCATTATTCAAGATAGAGGCATTAACTGTGCCAGGCCGACCTGTATTGATCGCCTGTGAGAGGACGCTGAGCGGGGGAGAAGGACTATTTGCTTTAAAGTTCAATTCAACACCACTGCTGTTAGTGTTACAGCCACAGGACCAGTCGATATCTGGACAGGGACCCGTGTCACAAGACAGGCTCCCCTTTTAGAAACATAATAATACCTTGTTGGTGCTGTTACCCCACGGCCAGTGCTTGCGTTTAGACATTTTTTTCCCCTTTTACCCTCCTCACATTGGTGTCGGTTGTCATTTCCCCTCTCTTTTTGCACCTTAAATGCAGCTTTCTTATTTCGCACTGCATGCTTGGTTTTTTCGGCGTGCCGGGTTGGATTCAGTGTGAGTTGTAATTATAGATGATACACATGGCTGGGAGAGAGAGATAAAGAGGAAACACAGGGTAGAATAAAAGGCAAACAGTCAGAGTGTGCACGAGTGTGTGTCTGCAGTCCAAGAAAAATTAAATACATAACTGCACTCATTGCGATTTTTTTTTGGCCGTGGTTCAAGTGCTGAGGGGAGAGAAAGAAAAAGGGTGCAATTGTTTCTAGTTCAAGGTGTGCAATGCACAAAGTCGTACATATATAATGGGGTATTGTCAGGGGGTTAGTACGAGGATATTAATTCCTTGGTTTGTCCACGTTATATGGTGCAGTGTCGCTCCCTGAAGGGAACACAGAGAGTGTGCTGCTCAAACTGTTCAACCCCCACCTCACCCTCTCCCCCCCAAAGGCCCTGACTAGAGGTCACTCTGTTTAGCACAAGAGGCGAAGCCCATTTTTGTCATGATGTAACGCTCTCCTACGTTTTCGCTTTTCCGGCTCAGGACACAATCCATTCTCCTCCCTCCGCCCCTTTATTGGTAAACATAAATGCCCTGCCTTGCCCCATTGTGTCCCTAGCATTCAACCTCTTTTAAAACCCTCTCAGTATTTCTGCTCATCCCTCTGTGTAATCCCTCTCTACCGTATGCATATGCATAGCCACTCTATGGCTGTGCATACATGTGTCAACCCCCCCACCACCACCACCTTTTTTTTTCTTCACTAACACTCTGCCAGCACTCCTCCCTGTCGCCTCACCATGAATCTGTTTACATTTGAACATTTTCCACTGGCATTTTAACTCATCCCATAGATTTCTTTATGGTGGTGAGGTTGCAAGGTAGTTCCTTAAATGGCTTTGAATCGACCATCTAAATATTTGACTAAGAGGTCAGTGAGATGGGGCCAAGCCCTGGCGAGAAATCCAGACAGAGATAAAGCAGAAGCCAGAGGAAGTGGCCACACTCTCCAACAGGAAGTGGCGGGAGAGGAAGCCCCAGCCACAGGAAGAATGGCATGGCAGAGGGGAAGGTTACAGAGCAGGGGGCTGCGGTGCACAGCACAGGCTGCATTAAATTTAGCCTCCACAAGAGGGTGCTGCTGTACAATGCATCCAGGATCTTTATGCGGAAGATGGGGAGAATAATTCTCAAACACCACGTACATTTATATATCCATCCATCCATTTTCAGCTGGTTATCCGTTACCGGGTCTCCGGGGCAGCAGTCGCCACCCAAATCACACTGCACCGTACCAATCCCCCCGAATCTTCCTGCGGGTGGTGAGTCCACTGAAAGGTACCAACTGCCCTAACCGGGATTCGATCTGGCCTGGGAGGTGAACCCTGGGGTTCCACACCAATGACAGAGACATTGCCTCTCGGCCAAAGCGCCACTGTATTTATATATTTTCATATTTTAACAGCTTTCACTTTACTACTTCAAATAAAGTTCTTGTTCTTAAGTTGTAGTTCTAAATGCCAAATCGATTTTCCTTGCACTTTCTCTAACTACTTCCATTACAGTACAGTGTGACAGTAATTACATGCTAAGCCCTCAGTGACAAGTTGTCAGTCCTTGGTTTTGCCTGAACAAAAATGTGATTTCAGAGATAAATGTGAATGGAAAAGAGGTCTTGACCGACAAGTGGAAGAAATGCAAAAATAATTAATCTAATTGAATGTCTATTAAAATTATATGACTCTTTGATTGGGGAAAGTGAATGGCAGTGTCCAGAGTATTACCTGTCACAGTGTTTCTCATTTCACCAAAGATAAGACCGTCCTTCCCTCCTCCCTGTCTTCACTCAGTCCCTTTTCTCTCCCTGTCTCTTTTTTGCGACTTTGACATCTCGCTTTTCTTCTTCTTTTCCTGTCTTCATCTGCACTTCATCATTCCAGACCGCTTGCCATAATTCACATGGAGCTCCATCCCAAATTGCGGCATTAGGAAATACAGATGACAACATTTGCACTACAATCCCCCGCCCACCATGACAATAGCCGCAGGGCACACACAGAGGGGCTCTTGTACCAACTCCTCTGGATCCTTTATGCTCCAAATGAATAATGCATGCCTATATTCACTGTAAAACAACTGTGTCCTCACACATTATGCATTTATACTGTACATCTTACGGGAGGACAATGCTTTCTAGATTATGAAACTCAAAGAAAAAAAAACATAAGGATTTACATAAGAAACATTAAAACAAAGCTGGTCTTCACCACAGCCAGGCTATACATAATCCACTTTTTATTGGGAGTTGTTTAAATAATGGTAATTACTGATCTCTTTACATTGCATTCTCACCCATTAACAAGCTGTGTTTCTACTCCTCTCTCACTTTTCTCCTAATTGTCTATTTTCTTGCATAACAGTTGTATACAGCCGCAGTGTCTGTC
>NC_024327.1:9104340-9126086 GCF_000523025.1 Cynoglossus semilaevis | reverse complement strand
TATCAGAGAAGAACATTAAAGTGGCCATGATGAAAACAGAGGAGTAAAAAATACTCAAATATCACACAAATTATTTCCTGCAGTGTGTTTGTTCGCCTTTAACTGACATGTTTTATGTCAATACAGCTGTATTTTTTCCTGTGTTAATATGCAAGTTTCAACTGAGATTTGTTCTAGAAAAAAAATGCCACAATTAACATTTTGATGTTAATTCAATTAGAGTAAAACTATTTTATTTGTAGATTCAAAGAATAGAATATATATATAGTTAGTTAGTATTTTACATTAAAATCTATCTCTCCATAAATATTGTTATTTACATTTTTAACCAGTTTTGTGAATTTTCTAATCTCAACTATTACTTTATGCTTGTTTGTTTTGTTTTTACAGAGTCTCAGTATTTGTAATTTTTATTTAATCATAATTATAATTTTGGGTTAAAACATACCCAAAATAAAAAAAGATTAATTAAGCTATTTGTAAATCAAATTAATTAATTATGTGTATTATTTTGCAAATATGTAGATTTTGCAGATACTATACAGAGTTGGAGCTGCTGTGAATGAATTAGACTCTAACATTTTACATTTGGGCAATAATTCATCAACTAACTTTTATTGGTTTAATTTATGGGGAAGCAATTTTCACGAGCAGCACTGTGATAAACATCGTTAATCAAAATACATTATTATAATGAAGCTGTTTTAAAATGTTTATTAAAGGAAATAAAAAAGGGGTTACCCTGGCTTTGTGCATCTTTCCATTGTCGTAATAATTAATGGTTAAACTGTACGTTTTTCTCTGCCAATGCAGATGAGGAGAGGGTGCCAGAGCTGCTCTATAAATTTAACAATACTTGGACCTAACCTTAGCTGTGGCTAATATTGTACAGGAGTGGACCCATGCAAATGCTGCACCCCGCCCCCCCACAGTATTACACAGTGGTGGAGAGGACATCCAATCAAATCCATCAATTTAATTCGTTCGTAAGTTTTTAGTTTGTCTCAAACAGACCCGTTTTTTTTTTCTTTTTTTTTTGCCCTAAGGTTTTTCTCTTGTGAAAAGTTGTTTGTTTGTGTACATACGGGTATGACTGTATAATATTGTGTCACTTCACATTGCATGTTTATGATTGTGTACTGTTGCACTGAGCAGACATGAGTCATCTTCATATTCTGGGGAACAGCATGACATTTTTTTAATGAGTTATAAAGAAATGCATGTATTTATATGCATGGATATTAAAAACCACAGACATGAACCTGGTGCACTTTGTTGTCTTCGCTAACAGTATCTCATGTAGCTGACCTTAGGATACACCCTTCGACTTCGCACTAAGACCTCAGTCAGAAAGTGAAATATTAACCTGCACCCAGTTGAGTTGATGTCACTGTATGACAGCACACTGCCACCACCGCCCCCCACACCCCCTGGCCGCACCTCCACCCTCCCAAGCCCTTTCTTTATCACGCTTCAGGGTTAAGGAATCGTTCACCATCGCAGTGCAATTTGTTAATGAAGGCCAAAGTGTTAGATGATAAATACGGTTAAAAAGAAATGGCACATGTAAGTGATCTCATTTAGGAACATTACATTTAAATTTATTGGGGTACTTGCAGGGGACAGCGGGGCCATGGCTGTGGGGAGAAGGGGGAAGAGGGCAAATGGCTCTGCTAATAGATAGTCAGGTCAGGGTGACTTATCGACCCTTGATGTTGAAGCCAGAGGAGGATGCATGGTCTTGTAAATGTGCTTTCATAAAGCTAATTTAATACACATATTACGTTTGTACTCACTGAGTGTTTGGCTTATTAAAGGTGTAGTTTGTGAGATTTAAGCTGTTTTAAATTGGATTTTGAATTTGTAAATATTAAGTTCTCAAGTTTGGTGAGTTTGGCCCCAACAAAACAACTGACATATCTGAACCAGTGGTTGAACACAGCAGGACAAGCCAAGGTAACGGTAATTAATTTTGATACATCATCTCAAATTTAAACTAAAGCTGAGCTGATCCGCCCCTCCCCCAACACTCACTTTGGTTTTTTTTAACAGCCACTGGCATTCTTTAAACTGCCACCTACTGGATCTATTGTTGCAGATGAACACGTCACGTTTCTTCTACTGGGCCATGAAAATGCCTGAGGAGATTAAGCCTCCTTTTTTATTTTAAGCACTTTCTGCCTATTTTACTTTTAATCCCAACATGAATGGCACAAAAGTGCACAACTCTTATTATATTAAATGATAAGTAAATATTTATATAGCTAGTTACTTTTTAATGCAACATTTAAATAATTGCCACCAATACATGACAACATTTTTTTCCGTTCCTAAAGGCTATGCATCACAGGTGAGGAGCTTTGCAGGGGCAAAGTTTCCCGCTTGCATGATTTATGTTTAATTTTTGTTCAGTTTTGTTACACTTGCACATATTGTGCAGTTAGCTGTTACAAAAAATTGGCAGAGTGAGACGTACAGAATGAAAGACTTGCAGTTCCTCCAAATGGGTTCACACAGTTTGGTTTGCAGTAGACAAACAATATATTCAATCTATTTCTTGGCCCCCGATGCATTTAGTAAAGACAGTGCCTGGTTGGTGAGAGGGATGTTGACAGAAAATCAAAAGCAATGTAGTGGCAGTGTCACATAATGGAGACTTAGCTCTACTTTACACTTCTCTTACAAAAAGCTACGGTCTGAAAACAATCAATCCCTTCATGTTATTTCCCCTTATAATAAGAGTAACGGCTTTTCATCATTCCGGTGCAGCACTGATTGTGTTTACAGTGGAAATATGTAAGCATTAACAGCATAGGTGTGAAGAAGAAGATAGCATGATAGAGTATGGTGAGAATCCATCCATCCATCCATCCATTTTCATCCGCTTATCCGTTACCGGGTCGCGGGGGCAGCAGTCGCCACCCAAATCACATTGCACCGTACCAAACCTTCCTGCGGGTGGTGAGTCCACTGGAAGGTACCAACCGCCCTAACCGGGATTCGAACCTGCCCAGGAGGTAAACCCTGGGGTTCCACACCAATGACAGAGACATTGCCTCTGGGCCAAAGCGCCACTGGTGAGAATCCCACACTATTTTTTCCTCTCTCGTTGTGCTCTTCAGTTGTCGAATGTTATTTAGGTTTAAAAATACTCTTGTGACATAGCAACGACTCTCCATTAAGGTGGTACAGGATGTCACAGAGTGGGCGCAGAGAACTATATAGATTACCAGTAAACTCCTTGGAGTTGGGAGATGCTTTTGCACCCTCCCTGGAAGTTTCAGCTTCGCACAGGGTTTCAGTCCTGTTTCTGTTCCCATCCCTGACATGGGAACATCCGGAGTCTTTGCCAAAGCAGCTGTTGATAGAGCAAATAAGCTTTTTTTCTGTAAATGGTTAATGTTTTGACTCGGTGAAGACTAGTGGACCGAAAGTGAATGTGTCTCTTTTAAGCCAAAAAAAAAAAAAAAAAAAACACATTTTAAGAGTAGAGTTTTTGTCTCTATCTCTTAGACACTGCTTGTGGCACAGTCTCCATTAGACCCCGTTACATTTCTTCTCAGAAATGACCGTTTAACCGTCTTTTCCACACCCTGACGCCTCGCCTCTTATTACTATTATTGTCTCTGCTTCTCTGCTGCATACATGTGTGAGCCAGGGCCCTTTAATATGCGAAGCGCTTTTCTAAGACTTCCTTAAGGGCAGAGTGGTCTGTGTTTACTCCTTTCCATAAGTTTCACATGCCTTTTTGTTGCCATGGTAAGCCCTCTCTGAAAATATAAATTTCTGCTTTTGGCCTGGGTGGGGTTTTTTTTTATTTTACTGGTCTAGAGCCTGTTACCCCAGGGGCCAGATTTAAATGTGTGTGGGTCTTGAAGGATTTCTCTGCAGCAAAGCCGTTTGGATTGCAGCTCAGCTGCCATACAAGTGCGACCGAATTGTGTCATTTCAGGTTTTGGAGCCATCGCTGGAACCAAAGGAAAGTTCAAAAGAGAAGCAAAAAAAAAAAAAAAAAAAAAACAGCAGACAAAAGCTGATGAAAATGGACCAGATTGGATTATGTCAGACTTGGCATGTGTCTAGTTATGAGGGAAGTCTTTGTTCTGTCTCATCACACTCTACACACTCACAGCTAAATAAATAAAAAACCCAAAAAGCTCAGCTCTGCTCCTTGAAAAAACAACACCCAAATCATAACTGTAAATGCTGACATGTGTAGGCTGGATGACATTTAGTCACCAAACAGGAAGTTAGCTGAGGGAGAAAACTTTTAAACCAGGTACTAAATCTGACCATATTTGAACTGGCATGTACATGATTTGTCGAACTATTGCTCATATGCTCATGACCAACTAGGATGATTTAAGATGTGCTCCCTCCAACTCCCCTGCAGGGGTGCTATAAATGCTGTATGAATACCAATGTGCATGTGTTAAGTCCTTTCTTTTGTTAAAACTTTATTTAACATAAGAACAGGTGAAACATTTAGCTTAGTTGACAAGCAATACTAATTGTAAAAGATTGCATTGGGATGGAAATGTTTAAACTAGAGGTTCCTCAGTCAGGGCTGCAGTGGTTTAGCGAAGTGCATGCTGATTTAGGTGATGTACAACTACTCCATGGTTGTGACTGGTAAATAATTCAATTTGTATTTGTTTAGATGCATAAACCACAATTATGAACATTCAACGTCCTCATTTTGCTAAAACAACTTTCAAAGGAAATAGTGAAAATACAGACAGAGGGAAACACCCTTGCAGTTTAATAAGCTGCTAAAACAAAACCCTGCACGCTCCACTCTGAAGTCACAATCAATTATTGAAGTAAGAAATAGCTTAAAAGGGGTTGGATATTTGGTTATTGAAAAATATACAACAGTTTGTGTGTAATTTTAAAATAATGATTTATTTGTGGTTTTTTGATTTATCTAATTCTACATCACCTATAATTAGTACCTCTCAACCTTCATGTCTGCAAGAGCCAGGAGGCTGCCTGTTTGTAGTGTTCAACAGGTAATCAAAACTGATTAAGTGCTGAATATAGTCTAATTGCATTAGATTCGAAACACACACTTAAACTGCACTCAACTGCGTCACTTTTACGTGACGAGACCAGACCTTTTCATTTTAATTTAAAAAAAAAGAAAAGGAATAGAAATACAGTACAAAACACGGTCTCCAGACTCTGAAATACATTTAAATCACTATGTCATTGCAAATGCCTCTGAGTGTGTGCTGTGACATTTCCTCAAGTCTGTGTTTAGCACCTCTGCTGTTGTGTTTAAGGTGTGAACTGATGCCCTGTGTCAGCTCGTGTCAGGGATACAAATACTGTAGCAGTAAAGAGCTGGCTGTGGTCTACGCAAACCAGGAGACCACCTGGATTAGGCATGGCAGAAGAAAAGAAGTAAAAGACAGAAGTGGGGTTTTAATAAGAAGAGATGAGGGGTCAATTTCCTCCAATTTACCATAGCTCAAGAAGGAGTTTTTTTGTTGTTATCAGCTGTATCCATCACCACAGACAAAAAAAAAAAAAAAAAAAAATGCAATATCTCCACGCCGTCCAACCCTATCACCACCTGTCATCTTATGTGTAAAGTACAAGGTAGAAGTAAATCATTGAAACACTTTAAGGCTGTTTAAACACAGACAGCAAATAAATAAACTCTTTCAGCTCCAGTGCAATCATCATAGCCAGGGGACATACTGTAGATTCCTGCACTGTACGGAAAAATAATCTCAGCCGATAGCCAAAATAAACTTTAAAAAAAAAAGCAAAAATAAGGTTAAGTTGTGTGAATTTTGTCATACTGTGTTCAAAAGATTAAATACGGAGAACTTTTCCAGATGGTCTCGATAGCCCTGGGTGATATGAGCTGTATGCGACATGCTCATTTTGATCATACAACGATGCAGCTCTCGTTAATGTGGGTAATACTCATGACTTTGGATAGTTTACACTCGCAACACACAACCAGCCACTAGGGTACACAAATCAGTGTTTTATAGTGCCGGTCCCAAGCCCGGATAAATGGTGAGGGTTGCGTCAGGAAGGGCATCTGGCACAAAACTTTTAGCCAAATCAAATATGCAAATCACTAAAACAATTTCCATACCGGATTGGTTGAGGTCCAGGTTAACAACAACCGCCAACAGTGCCGTTGACCTACAGGGCACTGATGGAAATTAGGCTACTGTTGGTCAAAGAGAGAAGAAGAGGAGGGCGTTTGGTTAGGAGAAAAAGAAAAGAGGAAGAATAGAAGGGTTGGTCTGAAGTTTGGAACTCTGAATGTATGTACAATGACAGGGAAAAGAGAACTAGCTGATGTGTTGGAGAGAAGAAGAGTAGATATTTTGTGTGTGCAGGAGACCAGGTGGAAGGGCAGTAAGGCTAGAAACATTGGAGGAGGCTACAAACAGTTTTATCATGGTTCAAATAGGAAAAGAAATGGAGTAGGGGTGATCCTAAAGGAAGAATGTGTAAGAAATGTGGCAGAGGTGAAAAGAGAGTCAGACAGGTTGATGTGTGTGAAGGTAGAAATAGAAGGAGTGATAATAAATTAGCAGTTATGCCCCACAGGTGGGCTGGAAGAAGCTGGATTGGATGATAGAGAGTATCCCCAGGGGAGAGAGAGAGTGGTGATTGGAGCAGACCTTAATGGTCATGTAGGGAAGGGAACAGAGGAGATGAAGAAGTTATAGGTAGATTTGGTGTTAGGGAGAGAAACTTGGAAGGACAGGTACTGGTAGATTTCACAAACAGAATGGAAATGGCTGTGGTAAACACCTATTTCCAGAAAAGAAAGAGGAACACAGGGTGATGTACAAGAGTGGAGGCAGGTCCACACAGAGATAATATTCTACGTAGAAGAGGTAATCTGAGGGGCAGGCAAGAGTGTAGCCAAACATCAGATGGTAGTGTGCAAAATGATGGAGGTGACAAAGGAAGAGAGTGAAGACAGAGCAGGAGATCAAGTGGTGGAAACCAAGGAAAGAGACATTTTGTGAAGACTTCAGGAAGGAAGTAAGGGGAGTTCTGGGCCATGTTGAGGAATCCCCAGATAATTGGGAGACAACAGCTGCAGTCATTAGGGAGACAGGTAGGAATGTGCTAGGTATGTCCTCTGGGCAGAGAAAGGAGGACAAAGACCTGGTGGTGGAATGATGAGCTCCAGGAGAGTGTGCAGGAAAAGAGATTAGCAAAGAAGAGATGGGGACAGTGACAGAAGAGAAGAGAACAGACTGGAGTACAAACAGAAGACAAGGGAGGTGAAGAGGGAAGTGGCCAAAGCCAAACAAAAGGCATATGAGGAGTTGTATGAGAGTTTGGAAACAAAGGAAGGTGTCACGATTGTCAGACTTTTGGACCCAAATGCAACACACTAAGGCAGAAGCTCTTTCCAAAGGTTTATTGCAGGATCAGTAGGTATAAATACTGTGCCAATACTTCTTAAACTGAAGGAGTCTTTCAACCAAGGAATCTCCACTTGAAGTAAAAGAAAGTCTCAAATAAACGGAGTATAAACGGACATCTTGATAATGAAAGCCTTTAAACAAAGTAAGTCTCCGCTTGGAGCAGAAAGTCTCTTGAAAAACCGTGATCTCCGCTTGGAGATCCAATGGCTGCCGCAGCTACTCTTACTTGCTAGGGAATCCCGCGGAAGTGACGTCACCGCGGCGGATTCCCTCTTGGCAGCGGAGCAGCGGAGCCAAGTCAGGAGCGGAACGGCTGAACGGAAGGAACGCTCCTCAAAAAAACGGCGAAAGGAATCTGGTCCACAGAGCCGATGAGACTGACCGTGGATCGTCACGACAGATAACTGTAGGACTACATGGAATTGCCAGAACTGGAAAAGGACCGAGAACGCGTAGTCCCCGTGAACTGACACTGTTTAACAGAATTTTAGAGACTGGCAAGATGCCTGATGAGTGGAGAAAAAGTGTTCTGGTGCCAATTCATAAGAAGGGTGATGCACAGAGTTGTAACAACTACAGAGGGATAAAGTTGATGAGCCATACAATGAAGATTTAGGAAAGAGTAGTTGAAGCTAGGTTGAGGCAGGAAGTGGAGATTTGTGAACAACAGTATGGTTTCATGCCTAGGAAGAGTACCACAGATGCAATATTTGCCTTGAGGATGTTGATGGAGAAGTACAGGGAAGGTCAGAAGGAGCTGCATTGTGTATTTGTAGATCTAGAAAAGGCATATGACAAAGTGCCAAGGGAGGAATTGTGGTTTTGTATGAGGAAGTCAGGAGTGGCAGAGAAGTATGTTAGTTTGGTGCAGGACATGTATGAGAATAGTACAACAGTAGTGAGGTGCGCTGTTGGGAGGACAGAAGACTTCAAAGTGGAGGTGGGACTACATCAAGGATCGGCCCTGAGCCCCTTCTTGTTTGCTGTGGTGATGGACAGATTGACAGATGAGGTCAGACAGGAGTCCCCATGGACTATGATGTTTGCAGATGACATTGTGATCTGTAGTGAGAGTAGGCAGCAGCTAGAAGAGAACCTAGAGAGGTGGAGGTTTGCACTAGAAAGAAGAGGAATGAAGGTCAGTCGCAGCAAGACAGAGTACATGTGTGTAAACGAAAGGCAGAACAGTGAAATAGTGAGGCTACAAGGAGCAGAGGTGGTGAAGGTGCAGGAGTTTAGGTACTTAGGATCAACTGTTCAGAGCAGCGGAGACTGTGGAAGAGAGGTGAAGAATAGAGTACAGGCAGGATGGAACAGCTGGAGAAAAGTGTCAGGAGTGATCTGTGACAGAAGAGTGTCAGCTAAGGTGAAGGGAAAGGTTTACAGGACAGTGGTGAGACCAGCCATGATGTATGGTTTAGAGACGGTAGCAATAGGCAGAAGACAGGAGGCGGAGCTGGAGGTGGCAGAGTTAAAGATGCTAAGATTCTCTTTAGGAGTGACAAGAATGGACAGGATCAGGAATGAGGTCATTAGAGGGACAACACAGACAGGAAGGTTTGGAGAAAATGCTAGAGAAGCCAGATTGAGATGGTTTGGACATGTGCGGAGGAGGGACAGTGGATATATTGGTAGAAGAATGTTAGAGATGGAGCTACCAGGTAGGAGAATGATTCGCTGTGGCAACCCCTGAAACGGGACAAAGCCGAAAGAAAAAGAAGACACTCGCAACACGAGAAGAATGGGCTTTGAAGTTAAACGCCACATTTATATGGCATTTAATTGTGCTGTAGATGTTCCGGTGTATGTCTCGTGTAGATTTAAAGGGTTTAAGTAACATCTTCTGCTAAGGACATCTTACTCAACATCTGAAACATAAGTTCCACAAAGATTCCTCAACTCAACACATTCCAGATCAAGGGCCCATGCACCTACATTTCTGTCGTCCGGGAATATCTATTGTCCCAATTAATCAAGTCTGATTGGTTAACACTGTGACTTCCCAAATTAAGCTCTTTATAATTTAGATGCTGCCTGAAGTTATGTCCTCCAAGGGAACTTCACAAAGATTCTTTCACAGATTTATAGCCACTTACCGAGAAGCCCCAGTCGATATTCATAAACATGGCTTCAAACAATCCACTATCCCTGCTTGTAAATAATTACATATATACCTCTTTTACAGACAGCACCAATCTCAAATATTATCACCAGCATAATTTTACCACCTGCATTAATATTTTATGGGACATTGTATTTTTCCGCATTGAATCTTAAACTTTCATGGTCAGCCCTGAGTGGCGCTAATGAATGGATGAATGGAAGTAGTTACAGAAAGTGCAAGGAAAATCGATTTGGCATTTAGGACTACAACTTAAGAACAAGAACTTTATTTGAAGTAGTAAAAGTGAAAGCTGTTAAAATATGAAAATATATAAATACGCGCTTTGGCCCAGAGGCAATGTCTCTGTCATTGGTGTGGAACCCCAGGGTTCACCTCCCAGGCCCCCCCGCAGGAAGGTTCGGGGGGGTTGGTACGGTGCAGTGTGATTTGGGTGGCGGTCATAGAGAGTGCTGCCCCCGCGACCTGGTAACGGATAAGCGGATGAAAATGAATGGATGGGTCGGCACTGAGGTTTTTACACCGAAGGAGTTGCTATCGTTATTAGCCAAGACAGCCAGGCAGTACAGTCAGAGGTTCTTGTTAGTTTTGGAATTTCCACACATAAATGCAGTCACGTGTGGTGTCCAATTTTCTTACATATAGATGTTTAAATTACGCAATTATACCTACATTAGGTACATGTTGCTAGCTTAACTCCAAGTCTTCCTGTAAGATTAAAAACAACGCCTGGCTTTGTTTTGGTCTGTTTCTGAAGTCCCTTTACCATTTGTTTCTCTTTATATTGTATCTGATCATGCATTTTACACCCGTAGCCCAATTAATAAATTACACGTGTAATGGCAAGACCCCATTAAATCAGTTTTAAAGTGTTTAGCTTTTTCTCTAAACAAGTAAAACCTAACCTGTATAGTATCTGCCTCATTATGATGGAAATAAACTCCAACATCTGCATGTGTGTACTTGCATCTGCACTGGAGTTTGTGCCGCTGTAGTGATTTAAGTGGTTTTAGTGTCAAAACAAGTCTAATGACTCGGTGCAATAATTATCAGCCATTTTGTTCTCACTTAAGCTATATTAGAGTTAATAGTGCTGCCTCCGTACACTGTTTTACAGTTATCAAAATGTTTGGTCAGAAATGCTTCTGCCAGTAATTAAGATTTTTTATTTGTGGATGTCGGTGTTTTAATAACCCTATCAATCATACTTATGGGCTTTGACCGTCTCCCAGATGGAGGTCATCGCCTGTTTCCTGTGTATTTTTAAAGACTGCAAATCACTATTGTATACAATAGTATCAAAGTCAATAAGGGCATGTGGTGTTTGCTGTATTAATGAATATAATTATACAAAAGTCTAAAAGTGTTTTTTATTCCTGACTGTTGTAACATCTCTGAGAGAAATAAAGACATTTATTTTTGTCCCATGCAAATATTAACTGTAAATTAAGTGATACCTGAATATATCTTCACTTTTTTATAGAATTTTTTTTTTTTTTCAGATCAACTACATTTTTTTCTTCTTCTTTTTAAAAGTCTCTTTTTCTATGCATCTTCAGCATTTTGTCCCATCCTATCAAGGTGAACAATGAGATGATCCCCAGGCCCTTTGCTCTTGAGAAGAACCGCTCAGGCTCTCCTGGTTTCTCTCCCGGGGCTTGTGTTTCACACCAAATTGATGTCTTCGACTAGAAATTGCCATTCTAAACCACCTCACACCCATGTGATCTCACCTCTGAGAGATTGCCTTGAAACACTTTGTAGCTTCAAACAGTCGTGAACACGGTGTGGCTTGAATGAAAGGTCGATAGATCTGCTATCAGAACAAAAAAAAAAAAAATGAAAAAGCTTCCATGGAACTCTTTTTTGCTCTAAATCAGTAGCAACTACCCAATAAATAAGTTGGAAAAAGTTATTGATGGTGCAAGCAAATAAAACTAAAGTAAATCAATAACTGTAAAGGGCCTCCTGCAATTTTTTGTAAGCTCACGAGTGAGTTTCAACTCAATTGATCGGTTCTGTGCTTTTCACAGCTGCAGTACAAGGTGAGCACTTTTCACTTCAGCAAAGTTCAACCTCTCTACTTTTGAGGGCCCAAGGTAAAAAAAACGAGACAAATTTGCAAATGTTTAGCACACACCAAAGAAAACAAGCATGGGGAGATAGACTTTGTGTGTGCACATCAATGCGTGTTAAATTTCCTTCCTTCTGTCAGTCATTAAAAGTTCTATTCATCTTTTTTAACAAGAACTCAAGAAAACACTCAATGGGTACAAACCTCTGTCAAGGCCAGTCAGTCTCCTCATAATATACGCCAATCATTCGCAAGGATTTGATATTGATTAATGTCAAGATTATATTTTTCATGTGAGACTGATGTACTGAACATTCACTTGAAAGTATTTGTAAACATGTCCTTTCTATTCAAAGTTATGCTTCTCACAAACAAATTGACAAACAAAACAACATCTCTTGGTGAGGGTGGGGGTAAAAAGTACTTTTTGAACACTCCATGTTGAGGAGGAGCACAGTGACCATTTTGCCTCATGAGAGGGCTAGTTATGATGTAATTTGATACTGGAGTAGAAAGGGAGAGGGAAAAGGTGTGACCAAGAATCCCCTCCTTTGACTTATTTTCATCCCTAAATGTTTTGGGGCTGCACATTTCTGCTAAAGACTGGCATAATGGATAAGGACAAGGGTGTGAAAGAGGCACCTTAAGGCTCCTCATTCAACGCTCCCCAATCTCCCCTGAACACATTCTTGAGCTGTGAAGGCCCTCTTGCTCTGCCCCACTAGCATGGGAGCCCTGTAATAGGCTCTAATTGATAGGGAGGTGTTGGGATCTTTCTCAATGGGCTGAAGAGACGAGGGTAAGAAAAAAAAAGAAGAAGGGAGAGAGAGGATTACATGTGGGCATGCGGGGTGGAGTGGAGCAGCAGGAGAGGCTTTTAGACCGTGTTCATAATGAGTCATAATTTCCTAGTGGTTTTGTGGCGGTTGGCTCATTACGGGTCTGCAGAGGAGCAGGAACAAAGCTGTGGGTAGGTAGGAGGTGAGCCTTTTTCTTCTTTTTTTCCCCTATATTTTGTCAGAATGCAGCCTGAGAGTCTAATTAGTTAGCGAGGTGTTTCACTTCTGACAGGGCTGTGTCTTGTTATTGTCACAAAGGGGACTTGCAGAAATGGGAGGAAACACATATGTTCTACAGTCCCCAGTGGAACCTGCTCACTGCTTATGATTTAATTGACTTGATTATTTATTTTTACCCTATAGAATGTAAAAGCCGTGCATTATTTTCCCTGCACTGAAAAAAAGTATTTAATATAGTTTAAAATGTGATAAGAGGTGGCGTTTTGGCCCAGAGGCAATGTGTCATTGGTGTGGAACCCAATGGTTCACCTCCTGGGCAAGTTCGAATCCTGGTTAGGGAGGTTGGTACCTTCCAGTGGACTCACCACCTGCAGGAAGGTTTAGGGGGATTGGTACGGTGCAATGTGATTTGGGTGGAGACTGCTGCCCCGCTTAATGGATAAGCGGATGAAAATGGATGGATGGATGGATGTGATGAGAGTGAGTGATGATGATGGTGCTTGCAGGTAATTAATTATGTCTTTAATTATGTGTTTATTCTTCTCTCCCTGCAGGTATAATGATTATGGACAGATCGGAAGCAGTTCTAATGAAAATGTGGTTGTACCCCACTTTGTGGAGGGTCTGGGTCATGTATCGAAGGTGACCTGTGGGGCCAACCACAATCTTGTAACAGGTACGATGATACACTGCATACAACAGCTAATAAAAAAGCAATCAATAAACAGCAGCTCACTGAGGAAATTAGGAAGAAAAAAAAGTGTTATTATAAATCATCCTGATAAATCGTGTTACTATCTAATTTCCAGAGACAAAATATAAACAAAAATGTATTAAAGAAAAAAAAATGCATTTACAAAGTGGGGTGTATTACAGATATACTTTTTGTCTGTTCTTCTGAGTCAGACAGGTAAAGGTGATACTAAACAGCTTGTAACATTTTATAGGAATAACAGTTAATTTTTCCCATTTAGCTTTTTAACTAAAAATGACAGCCTTTGTAAAAATACTTGACAATATTTACTGAAACATAATTTATTCGATGTGGTCACTATTAATATTTGCTGTTTATTGAATGCTATTACATTTTCAAAAAACAGCAAAAGAAGTTTTTGTATGACAAAAATTGTCAACAACCAACTAAAACTGTATCTTTGCTTTTTAAAAACTCTCATATTACCCACCTTTAAGGGAATGAGGTAGGAGGTGAAAATACATGATTTAGAACATTTACGTATTTTGAAAAACACACCAACGTGAATCTGCTGGACTAGCCCTTTAACAAATGGAGCTGATGTCACCAGTCATGAGCTGTAACTCTGTGCTTCAGAGTTCACCCATTTCACTCACTTTTATGTGAAGATCGGAGCCCTGGAGCCCTCCATTGGCACATCAACGGTGAAAGAGAGACAAGGAAAGAGGAAGAGAAAGAGAATGAGTTAGTAAGAATCTGGCCCTGGCCCCTGATCCATAACAGTCATTGCCTGTTACATACATTTCAAAATTCATTCAGGCTATGAAAATAATCTAGGTAATCGACAGTTTCCCCTGCAGCCTAATGGATTTATGATAGCACTGTCAAGAAAATGAGGCGAAATGACACAGTAGCTGACTTTAGCTGCAAATAATGTGATAGGCCACACAGTAGTGCAGCAGCAGTTGCTGTCATTGCAGGTAATAGTCTATAAAGAAGCCTGATAGCAATACCTGTCATTTCTTAATGGCAGACTTCACTGAAGAGCTTTTCTGGCCTTTAACATGAAGATAATAGAAGATACAACAAATTTTACAGCTTTTGCCTTGCATCCATAATTTATCACCGGAGGCCCAATGCAGCAATGGTAGCATTAGCATCAGCATCAGCAACAGCAAAACAAGGACAACATGCTCCTCTAGAAGCGCTTGGGATGACACACCCTTATTTACTGTGTAATTAATGCAAAAAAGTGTTCTGAAATTCACAAAATTGTCAGACTCTGTGTGAGGTTGCTGGAGGATGTTGGCATGACAGGTGAGTCCCTGCGCACGTTTGAAACCCACCATGGCGAGTCAGTGTGAGGCATGGCGTCTATTACAGTTATTAAAGCCAGCAGCAGCTGTCGCCTGCTGCTTCATGGATTCTCTGTGCCGTCCCGTGCAGACGTTGAGTGTACATGTTCCCATTCCACTGTACATGCTGACATATCCACGACCCATACATGAAATATGCCCAAATCCTCAGTGTGTGTCTTGGCCCTCACACAGACGTGTGAGTGTGTGCTTTTAGCCGTGTCGTCCATCTATCTACATCATTCATTAAGAGCTCTTCCAGGGCTAGTACAGCTACATAAACACAGAGGTTGAGGCCACGGCTGCTGTTTCACCTCAGCGTGGAGAACTTCAAAGTCACCTCTCCTTACTCGGCAGATGAATGCCTCCCTTTCTGCCCAGCTGACATATTGGCCCCAGTTGCTGTCTTCTTACTGTAGTATTCCTGAGACTGAGGCCCCATCACTAAGCCAGAGCCATGAAACCATTTGTTAGTTTTAACTGTATCTCCAAGACCTGGCTTTGATTTTGAAGGAAGGACATTATTCCTTCTAATACAACACATTTTCCCTGTGTTGCTAATGCGTCTATTGTTAGCCCCATTAAAGGCGTTGTACAATTTATGTTAAGTGCTAAAAGTGAATCATTTGTTGCTCCGTTTTTGAATTAATTCTCAATTTATGATCTTCTTCTTCTTCTTCTTTTTCTTTTGGCTTTGTCCCTTTTTTTTTCAGGGGTTGCCACAGCAAATCATTGATTTCCATCTCTCCCTGTTCTCTGTATCTTCTACTCTGACTCCAACTACCTGCATGTCCTCCCTCACTGCATCCATATATCTCCTCTTTGGCCTTCCTCTCTTTCTCCTACCTGGTAGCTCCATCTCTAACATTCTTCTACCAATGTATCCACTGTCCCTCCTCTGCACATGTCCAAACCATCTCAATCTGGCTTCTCTAGCTTTTTCTCCAAACCTTCCTGTCTGTGTTGTCCCTCTAATGACCTCATTCCTGACCCTGTCCATTCTTGTCACTCCTAAAGAGAATCTTAGCATCTTTAACTCTGCCACCTCCAGCTCCTCCTCCTGTCTTCTGCCTATTGCTACTGTCTCTAAACCATACATCATGGCTGGTCTCACCACTGTCCTGTAAACCTTTCCCTTCACCTTAGCTGACACTCTTCTGCCACCGATCACTCCTGACACTTTTCTCCAGCTGTTCCATCCTGCCTGTACTCTATTCTTCACCTCTCTTCCACAGTCTCCGCTGCTCTGAACAGTTGATCCTAAGTACCTAAACTCCTGCACCTTCACCACCTCTGCTCCTTGTAGCCTCACTATTTCACTGTTCTGCCTTTCGTTTACACACATGTACTCTGTCTTGCTGCGACTGACCTTCATTCCTCTTCTTTCTAGTGCAAACCTCCACCTCTCTAGGTTCTCTTCTAGCTGCTGCCTACTCTCACTACAGATCACAATGTCATCTGCAAACATCATAGTCCATGGGGACTCCTGTCTGACCTCATCTGTCAATCTGTCCATCACCACAGCAAACAAGAAGGGGCTCAGGGCCGATCCTTGATGTAGTCCCACCTCCACTTTGAAGTCTTCTGTCCTCCCAACAGCGCACCTCACTACTGTTGTACTATTCTCATACATGTCCTGCACCAAACTAACATACTTCTCTGCCACTCCTGACTTCCTCATACAAAACCACAATTCCTCCCTTGGCACTTTGTCATATGCCTTTTCTAGATCTACAAATACACAATGCAGCTCCTTCTGACCTTCCCTGTACTTCTCCATCAACATCCTCAAGGCAAATATTGCATCTGTGGTACTCTTCCTAGGCATGAAACCATACTGTTGTTCACAAATCTCCACTTCCTGCCTCAACCTAGCTTCAACTACTCGTTCCCAAATCTTCATTGTATGGCTCATCAACTTTATCCCTCTGTAGTTGTTACAACTCTGTGCATCACCCTTCTTATGAATTGGCACCAGAACACTTTTTCTCCACTCATCAGGCATCTTGCCAGTCTCTAAAATTCTGTTAAACAAACCAGTCAGGAAATTTACTGCCACTTCTCCTAAACACTTCCATACTTCCACTGGTATGTCATCAGGACCAACTGACTTTCCACTCTTCATCCTCTTCAGGGCTTTTCTAACTTCATCCTTTCTAACCTGATCTACCTTCTTCCTACTAGTCTCTGGCTCCTCGTTTCTACTTTCCCTTTCATTTTCCTCATTTAACAACTCCTCAAAGTATTCCTTCCATCTTCTCAGCACACTTTCCTCACTTGTGATCACATTCCCCTCTCTGTCCTTAATCAACCTCACCTGCTGCACATCCTTCCCAGCTTGATTTCTCTGTCTCGCCAATCTATACAACTCCTTTTCTCCTTCCTTTGTTTCCAAACTCTCATACAACTCCTCATATGCCTTTTGTTTGGCCTTGGCCACTTCCCTCTTCACCTCCCTTGTCCTCTCTTTGTACTCCAGTCTGTTCTCTTCTGTTCTGTCACTGTCCCATCTCTTCTTCGCTAATCTCTTTCTCTGCACACTCTCCTGGATCTCCTCATTCCACCACCAGGTCTCTTTGTCCTCCTTTCTCTGCCCAGAGGACATACCTAGCACCTTCCTACCTGTCTCCCTCATCACTGCAGCTGTAGTCTCCCAATCATCTGGGAATATCTCAACACTACCCAGAACTGCCCTTACTTCCTTCCTGAAGTCTTCACAACATGTCTCTTTCCTTAGTTTCCACCACTTGATCTTCTGCTCTGTCTTCACTCTCTTCCTTTTTGTCACCTCCATCGTCATTTTACACACTACCATCCGATGTTGTTTGGCTACACTCTCACCTGCCACCACCTTACAGTCTCTAATCTCCCTCAGATTACATCTTCTACATAGAATATAATCTATCTGTGTGGACCTGCCTCCACTCTTGTAAGTCACCCTATGTTCCTCTTTCTTTTGGAAATATGTGTTTACCACAGCCATTTCCATTCTCTTTGCAAAATCTACCACTGCCTGTCCTTCTACGTTTCTCTCCCTAACACCAAACCTGCCTATCACTTCCTCATCTCCTCTGTTCCCTTCCCCTACATGACCATTTAGGTCTGCTCCAATCACCACTCTCTCTCTCCTGGGGATACTCTCTACCATCCAATCTAGCTCCTTCCAGAACTTCTCCTTTTCTTCCAACTCACAGCCCACCTGTGGGGCATAACCACTAACAACATTAATCATCTCTCCTTCTACTTCTACCTTCACACACATCAACCTGTCTGACTCTCTTTTCACCTCTACCACATTTCTTACATATTCTTCCTTTAGGATCACCCCTACTCCATTTCTCTTCCCATCTGAACCATGATAAAACAGTTTGTAGCCTCCTCCAATGTTTCTAGCCTTACTGCCCTTCCACCTGGTCTCCTGCACACACAAAATATCTACTCTTCTTCTCTCCATCACATCAGCTATTTCTCTACTTTTCCCTGTCATTGTACCTACATTCAAAGTTCCAAACTTCAGACTAACACTTCTATTCTTCATCTTTTCTCTTTTTCTCCTAACCAAACGCCCTCCTCCTTTTCTCTGTCTATAATCAATTTATGATCCTGATGATTAAATAATAGAAGTCACCTCAAGGAACCGGATCCTTAAATGGCCAGGAATACATTTACACATATTAATGCAAACATTTATGGGCACATAGAGCGGCCGTGTGTTGCAGTTGCTCTCCTAAATCCCTGTGATGTCCCTGGTTTGATCCCTGCAGCTCCATTCTGTCATGAGGACAGAACAGAAATATCCATCTCCAATCAGGCCTTAATGAATAGACTGATGAGTGTCGAGTGTCGAGATAATTTTAAAGTGTGTGTGGTGTGTGTTGTGTCTGCATATACATTGTGGGGAAGTTAGAGGGTCAGTGGACCAGGACACATTGCTCTTCAAGTTCGAAAATAGTAGAAAAAAAAACTGGCTAAGTCTGTCGTACGAGCCTGGATCTTTTTATCTTCTTCTGTGCTTTTCCTTATATCACGGTCAAATAGCAGTGGAATGCACAAGAGAAAAAAGGAAAAAAAGTCATTCTGATAAAGTGTAGAGTTTTGTAAAATTATAAAGAACCTGAAATTAAAAAAAAAAAAATGGGGAGCCAAGGAGAAAGAGTAGGATTAATATAAAAAGACATGAAAGACAGAGCAAAAAAGGGGTTGCTGGAGAGTCAGTGGTATGAGAGACAGCTTGCCTGGGCCGGAGCATATTGAGGGCAGCAGGTGGAAGAGTGGCACAGTTAATTAAAACGCCTGTCTTAATGTCTCAGTCCGTCACTCCAGGGAGGAAGGGAGTGAGGAAGGGAAGGAGAGAGAGAGGACACAGAGTGAGTAAGAGAGAAGGAGAGAGTGTGTGAGGTTTGCCAGACTTCGGCTTTATTGTATCCATCCAACCATCTTGACAGCAAACCAACCTTCCAACCAACCCACCAGGCCTCATGTCAGACAAGCCCTGACACTTTGCCCTTCAACCCCCCCCATTTTGTCCTTTGCAGCAGTCCATGTACACAAACATGTCTCAAATCCCACTAGAAGTTTCTGTTTGGTCCTATAATCAGACTCAAACCTTGAAAATGTCTTGCTGTAAAAAACAAAACAAACAAACAAACAAAAACAACCTTGTTGTTATTGTTTTGACTCCACTGCATCTCTGCCGTACCTTCAGACTTCATCTTTGCAGCGTAATCTGTTGTCTTTTAATACTTCATGTGTCCTACGTAGCGATGCTGAGGGTAATGCGGTGTTGTGATATTTCTAGACCAGAGCAATAAAGATCTGATGGTCGATGGATTCAGTGTCACACCGTAACAACCTTGGCTGTCGCTGCAAATTTAGACGGACTTTAACACATTCCATTAGAGGCTCTCTGTTACACACATTCTTGAAAATGTTTGCTTTTTATAGATATGTGGAAAATATAATTTTTCTCTTTTTTTCCCCAGAAAGATGTAGCCATAGGTGAGAAAAAAGTAAAAGTAACGCAAGTTACTGCATGTGAATACTGTAAGTGAATGCATAGTTGAATTCCACACACGACAATGTTGTAAATTTTTTTGTGAACTTTTTAAAAAATAATAATAATAATAATAAGGCATGGTAAAGAGAGTTTTTAAGTGCACTAGAATAATGTATATTGTTTTTGTAAATATTAAGAAGTGCCTTCAACACTCTCCAAAAAATGTTGGGCAAAGAGTAAAGGGGGCTAACTGGTCATTACTATTGGTTTTGAAAAAAAAAAAAAAAACATTCTCAAGTCTTTTTAAGAATGAATATTACTTAATAAGACTTCACCTCTTTTTGCTGTAGTTCACACAAGTGGATAATTTATATTGACACTTCGGTCTTTTCACAGTAATGTCATTATTTTTCATTATTATTTATTATAATTGTCATTATTTCTGCAGTATTTTCTGAAAAATGGTTGCATAGACGAGTGGATATGCCGTTCTGGCCTGCCTGCAGTCCAGACAGGTATAAAAAAAAAATAAAAATATAATTTTGTGTGTAAAAGAAAATAGTCCCTGTTAAACCTACTGTTAGGTTTATTCTAACATATGTGACGACAAAGTAACAACACAAAAGACGTCTGGATCTTTTACTTGCAAGGGGAGAGTGCAGCTTACTCTTCTGGCAGCTTCCTCATCAACTCCGAGTTCCTGCACCCTTCCTCTGCTCTTTTATTTAGTTTACAAAAGTATCAGATTACATATCATGTGATCGTGTGTGAGTATATGAATGGGTATGGAGTAAGAAGGTGGGTGTGAATGTGGGTGTGGCTGTGTCTGGTAATTTCTCCATCAGTCTTGAGCACACTAGATTATAATATGAGAAGCAAACAGTTCCTTAAAGCGACAGTACAGCATGAAGCCAACACCTTCCAAGGTGTTGGAAGAAATTAAATTCTTCCAACACCTACCCATTCAGTTTTTTTAGGAATGTGTTTTAGGTACCTT
The DNA here is from genome assembly GCF_000523025.1 of Cynoglossus semilaevis. Classification (NCBI taxonomy): domain Eukaryota; kingdom Metazoa; phylum Chordata; class Actinopteri; order Pleuronectiformes; family Cynoglossidae; genus Cynoglossus; species Cynoglossus semilaevis. Next base: position 9,105,414 of record NC_024327.1, on the reverse strand, counting down.
AGGTACCATGTAAATATTTCAGAAATGTGTTGACATAAACTATAAGGTATTTATAAATATAAACAGTATGGAAGTGACAAATGTAACAGGATGGAACAAATATAAATATAAACAGTATGAAGTGATAAATATAAACAGGAATAGATAAGTAAGTAATGGTGCTGGAGCTAATTCACAGAAATTGAACAGGAAATATTGTACAGTGATATTGCACTTGATTGCTCAGTAATATTACACAATGGTATTGCATGCGTTTTTCATTAAAAGACAGACTGTGGGTAGTTATTGGGTATTTAACAGCCTGATGGCCAGGGGAAAGAAACTGTTCCTGAATCTCGTTGTTCTGCAGTGAATGCTGCGGAACCCCCTGTCTGACGCCAGCAGGGAGAACAGTCCATGGTGGGACTTCACAGCAGGGTTTTCTCTGATGAGCAGAAGCTGGTATGCTGGAATTAGCATAACAGAGAGGTGGTCTGATGGAAGTTAGGAAGAACAGTCTTCATATTGGCCTGGTTAAAGTCCCCAGCAACAATAAAAACGCCCTCCAGATGTGTAGATTGCATGTCACTTATGGCACGGTTGAGTGTTTAGCACTTGTTTGGTGTTAGCGCTGGGTGGAATGTACACGGCAGCAATGATGACAGTATTGAATTCCCCCGGCAAGTTGAAGGGTTTGCGTTTCACAAGCATAAACTCAATGTCTACGATGACTGGAGACCAGGATAGCTTTGTTACACCATCTGTTGTTTGTTTAGATGCAAACGCCCCCCCCCCCCCCCGTGAGAGCATAGCTCCTGTCGGCTCTGACTGTTGTTAGCTCGTCCAGGCTAATGTCTGGAATTCTGTCATCAGGGACAGAAGAGTTTAACCACGTCTCGGTGAAAATGAGGATGCAGCAGTTTCTTGTCTCCCTTTTGGTGTTTAAGTCCAGCTTAAGGTCATCCTGTTGGTATTCTAGGGAACGTATGTTGGCGAGCAGGATAGAGGGAAGTAGCGTTCAGAAAGGGTTAGCTTATAGCTTAGCTGTCCTCCGCGACAACTTCTGTTTCCTCTCGCAAAGCCTCCGGTGTCTCC
>NC_024327.1:9097751-9104276 GCF_000523025.1 Cynoglossus semilaevis | reverse complement strand
AGAAGACCAAGGCTCTGTAGAGTGGTCTGTGTCTGTTGGCAGAATTGCATTTATTATCATTGCTTCATACTGTACTATCACTTTAACAAACTGCTTGCTTCCCATATTTACTCCAGTGTGTTACTGTCGCTTTAAGAAACTGCTTGCTTCCCATCTTTTTCTTGTCACACATCATTCACACCCATTTTCACACCCAGCTTCTTACTCCATATACTCACACAAAATCAAATGTTATGTAATCTGATACCTTTGTAAACTAAATAAAAGAGCAGAGGAAGGGTGCAGCAACTCAGAGTTGATGAGGAAGCTGCCAGAAGAGCAAGCTGCACTCTCCCCTTGCAAGAAAAAGATCCAGACGTCTTTTGTGTTGTTACTTTGTCGTCACATATGTTAGAACAAACCTAACAGCGTCTCTAAGTTTACGTAGTCCAACTGTCCGAACATGCTTAAACTTAGTATAACCTTACGGTCATATATAGTTCTAGCGCAGTTTCGCTTAGTTATTACTACAGAAAACCCTGTTCTAGATGGCCAATCTAGTGATGTTTTGGCTGTGTTGCCGGGAGCTGAAGCTGCCGCACAGGGCGCCGCCATCTAGAAGGAAGCAGAGGCTGAGGACTTGGTGGCTGACCTACCCAACTCCTGTGCTGAAGGTGGTCAAGAAGATACTGGATGGCAGGGTGCCTGGGGTGGACGAGATCCGCCCTGAGTACCTCAAGTCTTTGGATGTCGCAGGGCTGTCTTGGTTGACACGTCTCTGCAACATTGTGTGACAGTGCCTCTGGACTGGCAGACTGGGGTGGTGGTCCGTCTTTGTATAAAGGAGGATGGGAGGTTGTGCACCAACTACCAATGAATAACATTCCTCAGCCTGCAGGGCAACGTCTATTTCAGACCAATAGTTGAACCTCGGATCCAAGAGGAACAATGCGGTTCTTTATGGACAGAATTTCTAGGTGCAGTCAAGGAGTGGGTGGGGTCCAGTTCGGGAGCCATTGGATTTCATCTCTGCTTTTTGCAGATGATATTGTCTTGTTGGCTTCTTCAAGCCAGGACCTGCAGCATGCACTGGGGCAGTTTTCAGCTGAGTGTGAAGCTGCTAGGATGAGAATCAGCACCTCTAAGGCCAAGGCCATGGTTCTCGACCGGAAAAAGGTGTCTTGCACCCTTTAGGTTGGGGGAGAGATCCTGCCACAGGTGGAGGAGTTTAAGTATCTTGGGGTCGTGTTCACGAACGAGGGAAGGATGGAACGGGAGATTGACAGACGGATCGGTGTAGCAGCCGCAGTAATGCGGTCGCTGTATCAGTCCGTTGTGGTGAAGAAGGAGCTGAGCCCAAAGACAAAGCACTTGATTTACTCATCAATCTACATTCCTACTCTCACTTACGGTCATGAACTCTGGGTCATGACCGAAAGAACTAGATCCCAGATACAAGCGGCTCAAATGAGCTTCCTTCGCAGGGTGGCGGGGCGCTCCCTTAGAGATAGGGTGAGGAGCTCTGTCACCCGAGAGGAGCTCGGAGTAGAGCCACCGAGAGGAGTCAGCTGAGGTGGCTTGGGCATTTACATCGTATGCCCCTGGACGCCTCCCTCGAGAGGTGCTCGGGTCATGCCCCACTGGGAGGAGACCCAGAGGAAGACCCAGGACATGTTGGAGCGAAGTGGGAGAGGAAAAGGGAGAGGGAAGTCTGGGCGTCCCTGCTCCGACTGTTAACATCGCGTCCTAGCCCCGGATAAGCGGAGGATGATGGATGGATGGATGGATGGATGGTGTTTTAGGTTTTAATTTAAATTATGTTTTTAATCAATCGTCTGGGGAAACAAAAATGTATTTTTTCTTCTTGTTTTCAAACTTTTATTGTGGAATATTTTTCTAGTCAGGGTGCTTGTATTTTGTAATTTTAATGTTCCAGCCAAAAAGTGCCCCCTGAGCCCACTTCCCTTCTACCCCCCATGTGAGGAGGCCTACAGGTATATGTCAGGTTGTTTGACTAATGTTTTATCAGGCTTTTCTTGTATCGTGCACACATTGCTTTGTCCGTAACGAAGCACATGGGGCCTTTCAGTGAGAGAGTGTTGGGCTGAGTGACAGGCTGAAGATGGCAGAGAATTCACAGAAAATGGAATTGTGAAATCTTCAAGGGCCACTTCTTAACACAGCAAAATGCCAGTGTATTTGCTAGTAAAATGCTAGTCTCTCACAAACCACAACATTGTTAATGGTGGCCTGTCTGTCCATTAAGACAGCTTCAGGAGGGATTTATTCCTGTTTGCTGCCTAATCTCTCATTTTCTTACTGGATAACATGACCAATGCACGTGTATACATGGGCACTGACAGTCACAAATCCCTCTGTGGAATAATGTCTGCATTTTCCCTCTCTATTTGTGCGGTTGTGGATATTAACAGATTTGATTATATGTCATATGCTGTATTTGTGTTTAGAACTTTACAATTTGGTCACTACTCCTGAGTGTTTAATATTAATGCTTTAATTTTACATGAATGTTTTAGTTCTAGTTGGATATAACTTAAGATGTAAGAAGCATTAGAATTAAACTTTAGAAATTAATGTCTCCATAAAAGTAGATTGTCGTCCACTCAGGTCCGTTCAGACTTTCCCAAAAATATAAAGTGGAGGCAATGGGATCAATGTTCTTTATGAATATACATTACATATGATGATTAAGAAGTTAATAAAAGTAACAAAAGTCATTTTCAGTAAGAAAAAAACCATAGACTCACATAGGAAATGAAAAGACGCGTGTGTACTTTGGGTGTGTGTCTTTGTGTCTTTGTGTGCGTGCATTTTAACTGTTCCATCACTGCTTCAGTCAAAGTTTTATACAATATTTTAGAATGTTTCATGTTGGTAACCTAGCTCAAGTTTGCTCTGTCTTGAACCTTATTACGTACTAACTTTTTGTAATCGCTCATAGAAAAACATCATAAGCAGGGGAAGGGGGGAAAAGTTCCCTGCACATCTGCAAATCCAAAAAAGCTTAGTCTATATCCTCTGTTTGTTTGCACAAAGAAATAATGAGAGAAAATAGTAAGAGAGAGAGAGGTGAGGGGGAGGGGAAACAAGAAGAGAAGAAAAAAGGAGAGAGAGGGGGGAGAGAGAGAGAGGAAAATAAATAAACAAAGAGAAAAAGAAGAATAAAAAAAGAAAAAACCCTATTTTCCCTCTGTAATGGTCTAAATTCCCTGCCAGAGCTCCCTGTCACAGGCAGGTAGTTCCCAGGCCGACACAACTCAAGCTGTTCAAACATCCATTAGGATGTTTTGTTTCATACTCACTACAAATCCAGCAAGACGAGAGAGAGAGAGAGAGAAAGAAAGAAAGAAAGAAAGAGTGAGTTTATGGGAGGAGAAGAGGTATATATAAATGATTTAATGATCCTTGTATGTGGAGAGGGAAGACCACACCAGCTCGTTCTCCTCTGCGAAATACCGATCCCCTAACTTAATTTCCTGCTCAATTGCTGTTCTATAGTGCATAGTACAGTGATACAGACTGGTAATATAGAAAACAGATTGCCTGGCGGCGGAGTGGATGGAGCTGAGGCTTGTGCTGCTGGAGACCCATGGTCTCCAGGGGGGTCTTGTCGGTGGGTTTCACAAAACCAACAAAGCCCATCTTTTCCCTGTGACTGGCAGCAGCTGGCAGGTAGATCTTCAAGCACTGGAGGTGGGGAAGAGGATCTGTGGGTGTGGTGTGTGTGTATGTGTGTGTGTGTGCAAATCCCAGCTGTATGTGTGTGTAGTAGAGAGTCTGTTCTTTGTAGAGGAAAGTTTCTCAGTCTTCCGTCTTGTGTTTGCTCAGGTGCTATGACTCCAGTCCACTCAAATGTAGGCCTGTATGGACAACAACCATCAATCAGTGCACAGAAAATTGTGAAAAACTACAGCTACTGTGTTTTTTCCCCACTGTCGCACACACGGAAGCATACACACCTGGAACTGTAATATTAAAATTTATTTCTTATTTTTTTCCTCCTGTATATTATTCCGTAAAGATGAAGCCTCTTTTTTTTGACACCCCCAAGTTTTCCATGAAATCCGGTGACACACACCGACACATAAAGTACTCTCAAAAAGGCACACACATATAATTTCCAAGTCGTAATTTGTTAATGAGTGAAATTGAAATCACTATGACTACATATTTATTAAAAAAATATTATTTAGGAACAAAAAAAATGAGAAAAATGAGAAAATGTAACTCATTTTAAGCAACAAAAATGTGTAAATGTGTGAGATCTTTATAAAGAAACAATAGTTTCTATTCTAGTCTAGTTTCTATGTCAACAGTGGTAAAGAGATAAAATGTTGTGCTTACAAATTAAAAAATATCAACTATAAAAACAGGAGGTTACATGAAAAATACCTTATTACTACTACTCCTAATAAAGTAACACTGAGATGTTTCAATGCACCTCAGAGTGGGCATTTTGCAAATGTGAAGGGAAAAAGTGAGAAAAAAGAATAGAAAACTGATTTTTTTTTATATAATGCACGGTAACTGGATGGTTGTTGAGAAAATGAGCTGAATCAAAGTTCTTAACTAGTGAATGTCCATCCATAAGGGGCCAAAGTCAGTCAGTTTGAACACGGGCCTCCGCAAACCCCTGACCAGATTTCATTGAAAATCTGTGGAAAGTACTGGATCAAACTCCATGCCAGAGCAACATCAGATCTGAGGATGAAATGTGCATGAGAAACTGTAGCTAGAACTACAAATGCTGTAAGGTTAAACAGCATAAATGCACACTGCTGCATTTACATAAAGCCTCAAATGGAGGGTGGAGATTCAGGACCGCTGTTTTTAGAATTCCCCGCTCGAAAAAATAATCCATAAATAAATATGAATACAAAATATTTACATTTTTTCCTCTTGTTTTGCCCTCAGCTGTATTGATGCATTTTACTCTACTGCATTGTCTTGAATATTAGAGAAATTATTGATTGCTGTAAACTTGTTATAAAGAGTGGCACACAGATAAACAATTTTGGCTTGATCCAATTAAACCTCACTGTGTTGTTTTGCAGCCTGGCACAAAGTAGGCCAGTCCTGTCAAATCTACCTGCAGAATGGATGTTCTTTTTTGAAGTTGTTACTTCACATACAGAAGGTGTCACTAACCTAGTTGCCACTGGGTTGTTTTTGTTTTGTTTGTCTTTTTGAACCTCCTGTGACCCCTCAAACTGACAGGGGTTTGTTGTGTAACAAACCTTGGTGTAATGAACTTACTCTCAGTAAATGTCATTAAGAACGGGAATGTTTATCTTCCGCTTGCACCAAAATTAATATTCAGCTATTATGACTGCACGGCATTCAGATCAGATATCAATCTTGAGTTTCAGCATGTACAGAAGAGACGTAGAAACTTATTCCAGATGAGTCGGGTTCACTGTCTCTCTGATCGGCCACTGGTTTTCTTCTTCATAACTAACTGGGTTTCGCAAAATCGGGTTAGTTTTGGTCAGTCCTCTGTCATTCTGGTCTTTAAATCTTTCTGGTATCGAGATGAACGTATTGATGTTCAGTTTTAGGCCATAATAATGCTGCATCATCACCTGGTAAGGAACCAGATAGATGTGGATGGGCTGCAGTTTTCAGTGGGCTTCTTATTGCACACTGAAATCATGTGTGATTGACGTCCTTGTCCTTGAAGAATTAACCCTACTGGTCATTTCTTTAACTTCTTCGTTTCTCTCCCTAACACCAAACCTGCCTATCACTTCCTCATCTCCTCTGTTCCCTTCCCCTACATGACCATTTAGGTCTGCTCCAATCACCACTCTCTCTCTCCCCTGTGGATACTCTCTACCATCCAATCTAGCTCCTTCCAGAACTTCTCCTTTTCTTCCAACTCACAGCTCACCTGTGGGGCATAACCACTAACAACATTAATCATCTCTCCTTCTACTTCTACCTTCACACACATCAACCTGTCTGATTCTCTTTTCACCTCTACCACATTTCTTACATATTCTTCCTTTAGGATCACCCCTACTCCATTTCTCTTCCCATCTGAACCATGATAAAACAGTTTGTAGCCTCCTCCAATGTTTCTAGCCTTACTGCCCTTCCACCTGGTCTCCTGCACACACAAAATATCTACTCTTCTTCTCTCCATCACATCAGCTATTTCTCTACTTTTCCCTGTCATTGTACCTACATTCAAAGTTCCAAACTTCAGACTAACACTTCTATTCTTCATCTTTTCTCTTTTTCTCCTAACCAAACGCCCTCCTCTTCTTCTCTGTCTCTGACTCTGTCTCTGACCAACAGTAGTCCAATTTCCATCAGTGCCCTGTTGGTCAACGGCACTGTTGGCGGTCGTTGTTAACCCGGGCCTCGACCGATCCGGTATAGAAATCGTTTTATTGATCTGCATATTTGATTTAGCTAAACGTTTTACGCCGGATGCCCTTCCTGACGCAACCCTCACCATTTATCCGGGCTTGGGACCGGCACTATAAACACGGCTTCGTGTACCCTAGTGGCTGGCTTAGC
>NC_024327.1:9097081-9097520 GCF_000523025.1 Cynoglossus semilaevis | reverse complement strand
GGCTTCCTCCCCTAGTGGCTGGCTTTGTACCCTAGTGGCTGGCTTTGTACCCTAGTGGCTGGCTTCGTACCCTAGTGGCTGGCTTCATATTTAGTAGATCCTCCTTTTGCAGAAATAACAGCCTCTAAACGCTTCCTATAGCTTCCAATCAGGGTCTGGATTCTGGTTGAAGGTATTTTTGACCATTCTTCTTTACAAAACATCTCCAGTTCAGTCAGGTTTGATGGTTTGCGAGCATGGACCACTTTAAAACAGACCACAGATTTTCAATGATATTCAGGTCTGGGGACTGAAATGGCCATTCCAGAACGTTGTAATTGTTCATCTGCATGAATGGTAGAATTTGAGCGGTGTTTAGGGTCGTTGTCTTGTTGAAGTATCCAGCCCCGGCGCAACTTCAACTTTGTCACTGATTCTTGAACATTGTTTGCAAGAATTT
>NC_024327.1:9095112-9096739 GCF_000523025.1 Cynoglossus semilaevis | reverse complement strand
AGCTGGTCTGTGGGTTGAGTTTGACTGTTCTCACCATCCTTCGCCTCTGCTTATCTGAGATTTTTCTTGGCCTGCCACTACGGGCCTTAACTAGAACTGTGCCTGTGGTCTTCCATTTCCTCACTATGTTCCTCACAGTGGAAACTGACAGCTGAAATCTCTGAGCTAGCTTTTTGTATCCTTCCCCTAAACCATGATGTTGAACAATCTTTGTTTTCAGGTCATTTGACAGTTGTTTTGAGGCTCCCATGTTGCCAGTCTTCAGAGAAGATGCAAAGGGGAGAACAACTTGCAACTGGCCACCTTAAATACCCTTTCTCATGATTGGCTTCACCTGTGTATGTAGGTCAAGGGTCAATGAGCTTACCAAACAAATTTTGTGTTCCAATAATTAGTGCTAAAGGTATTCAAATTAATAAAACAACAAGGGTGCCCAAATTTATGCACCTGCCTACTTTTGTTTAAGTAATTATTGCACACTTTCTGTAAATCCTATAAACTTCATTTCACTTCTTAAATATCACTGTTTGTTTGCTATATGATCTATTTAATTGAAATTAATTGAAATCTGTTCTGAACAACCAATGATACATATAGGAAAATCTAGAAAATGATCAGGGGTGCCCAAACTTTTTCATACCATATACACCATATATGTGTGTAATTTTTCTTGTGCATTTAATGATGCTCTATCTTTGATCATAAGGTCACTTTTCATCAATCATAAGGTCACTTTTCATCAATTTGTGACGTTCTTCTCACCGTTCCCCTTGTTACTTTATTTTCCTTGACATTTACTGTTGTGAAGTCTGACCATTGTATAATAAAAAGGTCTTGCAGCTTCACCAATCTGCTCAGACATAGCAAATTGGGGCCATAAGCCAAAGGAAGTTCATAGCACATTTGCTGCTTGCACAGTCAGGTCAGACTTAATCATGTTAGCGTAAGGTATTTGCTCATTTTGGTCGTGCAGGTTACATTGTTGGACGTAGACCCGGCGAAACCCTTGTTATCATGCCACAATATATGAGCGTTATATCCGGAGAATTTACATGAAAATTGGTTCAGGAGGAGGCTGGAAAGTAAACAGAAACAACATGACTACCAGTGGATATTTGGGACAGTATCTGGGTATGTTGATGAAAACCAACAGGCATAAGTTGCCTCACGTGTTGTTATAGAATACTGAGATGGTTAATGACAAAACAATTATTGAACATGCAGTTTTATGCAGTAAATATATACTCAGAAATGTTTTGGCTTATTATAATACATTTTATTGCTCTCAGGGACATTTATAAATAATTTAATCATATGTGGGGGATTTTTCTAATATGACATAAAGCAACCAGTGTAGGACATGTGCATTACTTTTTAATGTACAGTGTTTTTTAAGTAAATATGTAAATATATATATATATATATATATATATATAATTTTAGGCTTTTTATTTGAATTTTCTTTTTTTATTTATTTAATTCACCCCTCCGTGAACCGCAACCTTAATGTGGTGGAGGGGTTTGAGTATCCGAATGAACCTAGGAGCTATGTTGTCGGGGGCTTAATGCCCCTGGTAGGGTCTCCCAAGGCAGACAGGTCCTAAGCGACAGATCAGACTAAGAGCGG
>NC_024327.1:9088645-9095093 GCF_000523025.1 Cynoglossus semilaevis | reverse complement strand
CCCCCATGATGAAAACATGGATTGACACCACCAGGGCCCGACCCTGGAGCCAGGCCCAGGGCGTCTTGCGGAATCCCCTGTAAGGGAGGCCTTCAACTCCCACCTTCAGAAGAGCTTCAACCAGGTCCTGAGGGAGATTGGAGACATTGAGTCCGAATGGACCATGTTCTCCTCTTCCATCGTTGCCACGGCCGTACAAAACTCTGGCCGTAAGGTCCTCGGTGCCTCTTGTGGCGGTAATCCCCGAACCCAGTGGTGGACACCAGAGGTAAGGGAGGCCGTCAAGCAAAAGAAAGAGTCCTACCAAGCCTGGTTGTTTCGGTCGACTCCTGAGACACCTGACAGGTACAGGCAGGCCAAGCGGACTGCAGCTCAGGTGGTCGTGAAAGCAAAAATCCGGGTCTGGAAAAAGTTTGGGGAGGCCATAAAGGAAGACTATCGGTTGGCCTCGAAGAAATTCTGGCAAACTGTCCGGCGCCTTAGGAAGGGAAAGCAGTTTCCCACCAACACTGTTTACAGTGGATGTGGGGAGCTGTTGTCCTCGACTGGGAATTCTTTGAGGAGCTCCTCAATCCCACTGACACGCCTTCCGCAGAGGAAGCAGAGCCTGAGGACCCAGTGGCTGACCCTCCCATCTACTGGGTGCCGGGGGTGGATAAGATCTGCCCTGAGTACCTCAAGTCTGGATGTCGCAGAGCTGTCTTGGCTGACACGTTTCTGCAACATTCTGTGGCAGTGCCTCTGGACTGGCAGACTGGGGTAGTGGTCCCTCTTTTTAAAAAGGGGGACCGAAGGTTATGTAACAACTACCAAGGAATAACACTCCTCAGCCTGTCGGGGAAAGTCTATTCCAGGGTACTAGAGAGGAGAATTCGACCAATAGTTGAACCTCGGATCCTAGAGGAACAATGTGGTTTTCGTCCTGGCCGTGGTACAATGGACCAGCTCTATACCCTCCACAGGGGGCTCGACGGTTCATGGGAGTTTGCCCAACTAGTCCACATGTGTTTTGTGGACTTGGAGAAGGCTTTCGACCGTGTCCCTCGTGGTATTCTGTGGGGGTGCTCCGACAGTATGGTGTCCGGGGCCCTCTCTTAAAGGCTGTTCGGTCCCTGTACGACCGGAGCAGGAGCTTGGTTCGCATTGCCGGCAGTAAGTCGGACCTGTTCCCGGTGTATGTTGGACTACGGCAGGGCTGCCCTTTGTCGGTTCTGTTCATTATCTTTATGGACAGAATTTCTAGGCACAGCCAGGTGTCGGGTGGGGTCCAGTTCGGGAGCCACCGGATTTCATCTCTGCTTTTGGCGGATGATGTTGTCTTGTTGGCTTCTTCGAGCCAGCACCTGCAGCATGCACTGGGGCGGTTTGCAGTCGAGTGTAAAGCCGCTGAGATGAGAATTAGCACCTCTAAGTCCGAGACCATGGTTCTCAACCAGAAAAAGGTGGTTTGCACCCTCCAGGTTGGGGAGGAGATCCTACCTCAGGTGGAGGAGTTTAAGTATCTTGAGGTCTTGTTCACTAGTGACGGAAAGATGGAATGAGAGATTGACAGGCGGATCGGTTTAACGGCCGTAGTAATGCGGTCACTGTATCGATCCGTTGTGGTGGAGAGGGAGCTGAGCCAAAAAGGCGAAGCTCTCAATTTACCGGTCAAGCTACGTTCCTACCCTCGTCTATGGTCATGAGCTTTGGGTCATGACCGAAAGAACAAGATCCCGGATACAGGCAGCCGAAATGAGTTTTCTCCGCAGGGTGGCAGGGCGCTCCCTTAGGGATAGGGTGAAGAGCTCTGTCACCCGGGAGGAGCTCGAAGTAGAGCTGCTGCTCCTCCATATCGAGAGGAATCAGCTGAGGTGGCTTGGGCATTTACATCGGATGCCCCCGGACGCCTCCGGGGGGGTGGCTTGGGCATTTACATCGGATGCCCCCGGACGCCTCCCTTGGGAGGTGCTTGGGTCCTGTCCCTGTGGAAGGAGACCTATGAGAAGACCCAGGACACGCTGGAGCGACTACGTCACTCGGCTGGCCTGGGAGCGCCTTGGGGTCCCCCCGGAAGAGCTGAAGGAAGTGTCTGGGGAGAGGGAAATCTGGGTGTCCCTGCTCAGACTGTTGCCCCTGCGACCTGGCCCCGGATAAGCGGACGATGAGGGATGGATGGATGGGTGAATACAGAGGTAAATAATTGTTTGTCTGTAGCTATAAAGAGATATTATGACAGATGATAAAGAACATTTTTACATATTAATGTAATTAATCAGCCAAGATTTTTTTCCATTCCCTTCCTTTTCATTGTGAGCTGTACTGGTGTTGAAACCACACCTGAAGTTCAGCCCCTTCACGCCACCTCCTGGGGGCTACAACCAGTCACTGGTTGTTGTTAGCTGTCAGCTTTAGCTTTAGCTGTCAGTTTGACAAAATGCACACAATATTTTATATTTATTTTTTTGTCACATGAATTGTCTCTTATTGAAACAAAAGTAAGCCTAACAATGAGCAGAGAAGATCCCAGATGTTCTGAAAACACCACTTGTGTCCAGGGGTGTTTTCTTTGTCTGGACTCCACTGTAAACATTTTTTAAACGTCACCACCACCTTTCATTAGCGATAATGAAGCTGTCAGGACAGCCTGTTTGTACAGAGCGCAGTCTAGCACTGTCAGCAGCTATGTACTCCATCAGTGGCGAATGAACCTCTGTGTGGCCTGAGGGGGGTGTGACTTAGATTCTTTCTGTCATTAGCCATTGATGTTATTGGCTCATTATCTCCCAATTAGGTTGTTGTCAGAGCTAGCTGGCATTTTCATTACAGTGCAGACCTTCGTGATCTAACAAAGACCAATGTCGCTGATTAAAGATGGTTTCAGCAATAACGTGCAGTGTGAGGTCTTTGAACTGTGGAGGTGATATAACACAATAAAGCTGATTAGAGAGAGCACGTCTCTTATTGTGCCACTTACTGAGGTTAAGGCAGAGTAATACTGATTAATGCTCCCTTAGTGGAGCATTTGTTAATATTGTAGAGTCAATTAGGAAACAGAATCATCCAGGGTGATGACAACACAGCTCTCAAAAATATAATGAACGTCCATTTGGATTTCACATTGAGGCTTTCCATTTAAAGTGTGCACAGCACATGTACAGAAACACCAGAGCCATGAGGAAAGTTTGTATCTAGCAGGGTTTCCTCACTCTCTAAAGATAAATTAATTTCTCGTTCTGTTGGTTTGAATCTATGTCTGTCTAGAAAATGAACAAACAATGTAACACGCTCCAAATGTTGCAACAGAGGGAAAAGTTCACAACTCCATTTCTCTTACATATTGTTTTTCTTAGTCCTATTATGTGAATGGCCCAGCAGTCCCTGGTCACCACCGTCTCATTCTTCTCTTCACGATAAATCAAACATTTTAGACAGACTTAGACCACAGGCAGGCGAATCACACACACTCTGTGAGACTCGATGCTATGTTTTTATAATTTTCACTGAGAGAGAAATTTTTTGAATTTGACTTGTACAGTTTAGTGAGAAGTTGGAAACAATGAGGGCCCTTCAACCTTTGGTGGATACCGTCTCTGTTCCTCATCTTGTTGTCTAAACTCTTTAACCTAGTAATCAAGTTGTTTCACAAAATATTCTTTATGTTGCAGGTATTTTCATTTTTACACAAACTTAAATCTTCTCCGTTTTGGATTATCTTGTATTTTAAATAAACTTTAAAAATGTTTCCATATTGATGTAACTCATGAGCCTAAAAGAAATAATGGTGACCATATTTGTCCTGTGACCATGGAATCACTTCCAACAGAGCCACACATCTCTCTCATGTCATATTACTTTTTTAATTAATCTACCGCAGCAATTAGGGTTGGTCTACTAAATGCAATCAATTATTTAGCTTTGTTGCTGTAGAATATGGGAGATAATTGACACGTCTGTCTGGTGTTTTGCCTGACTACAAGAGAATCTTGACTTGATATTTTGAGCCTTAATCAAGGGATCATAACAAACTTCACATTTAGGCTCTGACTTCCAAGCCCAAAATTAATTGAGAGAAAAGAAACAGCATGGTACAGTAATTGGTGGCATTTGTAATATTTTGTCTGTGTGTGTATGTGAGAGTGAGTGTGAATCTGGTGCGGCTTAGCCAGAGTGCTGCATTTCTGCCTATTCACCCATTAGAAGGGTTAGTTCCCTGATCCATGAGAACTGTGTAAGTGTCTGGCTGGTGATTAACTCCACATTGCAGCACGCCTTCCGCCTCACTGCGTAAATGCTATTTAATTGAGGGAGCTGGCTCCTTAGCAGGGAACCTCTTTCACTTTGTGCCGATTAAAACGTAATTTTATAGCCAAAAAAGAAACATGTTCCCAATCACTGCCCTTGAATTATTGTTCTGTAGCTCCAGGCTTGTATTTTAAAGTCACTGAATAATTGCACTCACATTATTCTAATCAAGCACTGGAACAGTACACTGCGTTCCAAATAATTATGCAAATGATACTGTTCTCTTAATTTTCTAAATAGTTGATGTAAATTACATCATCATAATTTTTTCACGTGATCAACTGTTGGAGTACAAGTTGAATGTTACTGAACAAACCTCCCAATGATAACAGTATTTTTTCTAAAATAAAAACTTAAAATGCACTGTTCTAAGTTATTATGCACAACAGAATTTCAAAACATTTTATTGATGTAAAGAACTGAAAATGGTCATTTGTTAAATTAGAAGTATCAGCAGGTCAAACCTTGTCTGTTTTTATAACACAAGGTGCTGAATGTAGATTTAAGTCTGTTTTGAGGAATTAAAAATACAAACAAACAAACAAAAAAAAACGGGATTTATCAAAGATAGTAAATTAATAATATCTATATAGTGTGAGTTAAATTGCGACTAAGGAAATTATCAAATTGGAATTTGATCACATTGACATACAGCTTGTAAAGCATCACAATGTAGTACCTGTAATGAAATATTACAAAGGTAGTGTTGGCTTAGTGGTTAAGGAAGTGGATTTGACTCTAAAAGGTTTTTGGTTCGAGTCCTCCAGCTGTCAAGTTACCACTGAGATGCCCTGAGCATGGCACTGTCCCCACACACTGCTTCCTAGGTGCTTATAAGCTGTTTGCTTTGGTGATGGGTTAAAAACAGAGGTCACATTTTGTTGTGTGTGCAGTGTGCTGTGTCACAATGTCACAAATAATTCACTTTCTTCTATATGTAACATTTTATTAGATATTGTGTCTTTATTGGCAGAAATGGATAATGGAAAAAATAATGCAATTATATTATACATTTACTGTAAACATAAAAATGTTTCCTTATGACCAGAGTGAGATTGACCTTTTTTAATTTAAACAAGCGTGTCAGGTTTATTCTAACATAAATGATGACAAAGTAAACAACGCAGACAAAAGACGTCTTTTTTTTTTTTTGCAAGGGGAGAGTGCAGCTTACTCTTCTGTCAGTTTCCTCATCAACTCCCCGTAGCCAGACCCTTCCTCTATACTTTTATTGAGTTTATAAAAGTATCAGATTACATATCATGTGATCGTGTGTGAGTAAATGGATGGGTATGGAGTAAGAAGGTGGGTGTGAATGGGGGTTTGACTGTGTCTGGTAATTTCTCCATCAGTCTTGAGCACACTAGATTATAATATGAGAAGCAAACAGTTTCTTAAAGCGACAGTACAGCATGAAGCAATGATAATAAATTAACTTTACTACTCCAAGGGCCAAATACAGTGGTATGAAAAAATTTTGGGCACCCCTGATCATTTTCAAGATTTTCCTTTATGTATCATTGGTTGTTCAGAACAGCAATTTCAATTAAATATATCATATTGCAAACAAACAGTGATATTTAAGAAGTGAAAAGAAGTTTATAGGATTTACAGAAAGTGTGCAATAATTACTTAAACAAAAGTAGGCAGGTGCATAAATAAAAACAGGATAACTAAGAAATATCTTCTGCTTCCATAACTTCCTATTGTTCAAGAGGTCGTTGGTTAAACAATGTAAATATAGAAAATATTTCACCACACCTTAAAATACAAGGGCTGATCACAACAAAATAATATAAGTTTTCTCAGTTAAGTAAGGCACCAATAAGTTCACCCACTATCTACCACAAATAACAGCAAACTGCTTTGAACACATGCCTGTAAGTCAAAACTATATATGAGGCACAAATAAATCAATGTGAACATAGATCTACAGTGCCGTGAAAAAGTATTTGCCCCCTTCCTGATTTCTGTGTTTTTTGCATATTTATCACACACAAAGGTTTCAGATCATCAAACCAATTTTAGTATGACACAGAGACAACCCAAGGAAATAGAAAATGCAGTTTCTAAATGATGATTTTATTTACCAAGGGAGAAAAAATTACAAACTTGTCTGGCCCTCTGTGAAAAAGTAATTGCCCCCTGAACCTAATAACGGGTT
>NC_024327.1:9085303-9087512 GCF_000523025.1 Cynoglossus semilaevis | reverse complement strand
GGGGGCAATTACTTTTTCACAGAGGGCCAGACAAGTTTGTAATTTTTTCTCCCTTGGTAAATAAAATCATCATTTAGAAACTGCATTTTCTATTTCCTTGGGTTGTCTCTGTGTCATACTAAAATTGGTTTGATGATCTGAAACCTTTGTGTGTGATAAATATGCAAAAAACACAGAAATCAGGAAGGGGGCAAATACTTTTTCACGGCACTGTATATATACATATATACATATGTATGCATATACAGATATACATACACTCACATATACATACACACGCACATGCCAATATGCAGCCAACAATTGCCAATTTAGCATAGAACCGTCGCAAACGTTGAAAAGAAGGCAAGTATAATAAATCACATAGCATTAGAACTGTGCATTTAAAATAAAAAAAACGTATTTATAAGAAAAGTAACATTGGTCAAGCTTTTTGCTTAAAAATAAATCTTGAGGTGCAAAACAAACAAACTTTCCTGGTTATGTGATTTAGCGATACAAACTGTAAAAGTGATTGTCTGGGGCGGGGAGTGAGGAGCAGAGGGATGTCAGCAAATGGTTAAGTTAAAACTGGCAGGTTATTACACCTTTACCCATTTCAAAGTCCAATATAAAATTTCTATTATAAGGACAATTAATTACCCCTGCAAAATGGCAAATGTGCATCCTTGTCAGGTGGAGTGTACTTTGATGGCCTTTCCTCAAACAGAGAATGTGAAGATTTGATCTCTTCTAATGGTTCTGCAGGAAAGGGTAATTACGGCATGCTCAAAGCTAATTTGCTTTCTGCCAGATGAACTGTTGTATTTTATTACAGGCTGACATTTTAAAGTAATTATGGCACTGTTGACCCCAGACAATTTCAGACGTAGCATGGTCTTGGATGATCTTCTCTCTCCATCTTTTTCTCTTTCTCCCTCTCTCTCTCTCTGAATGTGAGTCAGAAGCGTAACAAGGTAATGACACGGACGGAGAGAGCCATATGCGGCTCCTCCATCCCGCACACAGCTTCAAACCCTCATATCATCATTGCTCACCATGCATTTCACATCGACTTTGCATCCAGCTGGAAATATATGCCACCGCGGTGATGATGAGTGTGTGGGCATGTGTTTTCTTCCATGTACGTGCATGTAGGTCAGAGTACATGCATGTGTGTACGTGTGTGTGAGAATGACCGTAATGTCTATTGTACTTTCATCCCTGGCTTGCATTCATTGCCCATCCCATGGATCCATGTTTCAATGAGTGTGTAATTATGTGCCTCAGTGATCATCTCTCTGTTTCTTTACTGCACAGGAATTAAGTAGGCAAAGGTCAGTGTGTGCTCCCTGAAAATTGCCTGCAGAAAATCATATGGCGATGAGAGCAATTATGGATTTATCTCCCCCCCCCCAAGACCCCCATCTATCTCTCTTTTCCTCCTCTTCCTTTCTCCTTCTCTCCCTCCCTGCTACTTTTTTCTCTTCACTATTTCTCCTTTTGTCGATGAAGATTTGAGCAAATGTCAATTGATGTGAAACCTCCATGTTTGTGCTGCAGCAGCCCCGTAAATTATCTCTGATGTATTTTGGAAATACAGGAAGACATGGAAGTGCACAAGCACAAACACACACACACATGTACATGCTGAAAATATCTCAAATCTGTGAGACGGTATACTAATGAGAACAATGGTAGGGAGATGCTTCATTACCTCAGATGATTATGTGATGAATAGCATTGGCAGCAACATACAATATATGCTATACATATATAAACTCAGCCACTTTTCTTTTAACAAAAATTCACTGACTTATGTTTCTATAAATAATGTAAAATTGAGACACTGTGGTGCTAATACACCTGATGATTGCATTTTTTCTGAATATTTCTCCCGGGGAGCTTGAAGTCGTGCTGTCAGGACAGACATGGCAGTTAGATTATTGGCTCAATGACATATTGGTTGAATTATATTGTTTATATCACAGTGTTGAATAATACAAATTTACAGGTGAGATTCTGAATTATTGTTTAGTTCCGCTCAGTTCAGATTGAGCTTCACCGTATGGCAGAGTACCACACCAAGTTAGCGACAAGCTAACCTACGGTAAGGTGAAAAGAGTTTATTAGATAGATAGAAGTGTGCTACAGTGGTATGAAAAAGTTTGGGCACCCCTGATCATTTTCAAGATTTTCCTTTATGGATCATTGGTTGTTCGGACGAGCA
>NC_024327.1:9084676-9085287 GCF_000523025.1 Cynoglossus semilaevis | reverse complement strand
ATCATATAGCAAACAAACACAGTGATATTTAAGAAGTGAAATTACATTTATAGGATTTACAGTGTGCAATAATTACTTAAACAAAAGTAGGCAGGTGCATAAATTTGGGCACCCCAACAGAAAAATTACATATTTACATATACAATATTTAGTAGATCCTCCTTTTGCAGAAATAACAGCCTCTAAATGCTTCCTATAGCTTCCAATGAGGGTCTGGATTCTGGTTGAAGGTATTTTTGACCATTCTTCTTTACAAAACATCTCCAGTTCAGTCAGGTTTGATGGTTTCCAAGCATGGACAGCCCGCTGTAGACCAGACCACAGATTTTCAATGATATTCAGGTCTGGGGACTGAGATGGTCATTCCAGAACGTTGTACTTGTTCCTCTGCATGAATGCTTTGGTAGAATTTGAGCGGTGTTTAGGGTCATTGTCTTGTTGAAGTATCCAACCCCGGCACAACTTCAACTTTGCCCCTGATTCTTGAACATTGTTCACAAGAATTTGCTGATACTGACTGGAATCCATGCGACCTTCAACTTTAACAAGATTGCCAGTACCTGCACAGCCCCACAGCATGATGGAACCACCACCAAATTTAACTGTGGGTA
>NC_024327.1:9079548-9084085 GCF_000523025.1 Cynoglossus semilaevis | reverse complement strand
AATAATTAGTGCTAAAGGTATTCAAATCAATAAAACAACAAGGGTGCCCAAATGTATGCACCTGCCTACTTTTGTTTAAGTAATTATTGCACACTTTCTGTAAATCCTATAAACTTCATTTCACTTCTTAAATATCACTGTGTTTGTTTGCTATATGATATATTTAATTGAAATTGCTGTTCCGAATAACCAATGATACATAAAGGAAAATCTTGAAAATGATCAGGGGTGCCAAACTTTTTCATACCACTGTATATAGTAAGTGAGGATCATGCTGCCCTGGATGGTCTAACACTCACTTGTTCCATGGAAAAGTAAGTAACGTGAAACTGAAGTAAATCTTAAAAACAAGTAAAACTTCTTGACAAACTCTTGTCAAGAGGTGCACAGCAATGAAACACTTGTCTAAATTTGAATAAAATAATTTTCTAACTATGGTTCAACAGCCACTGAAAATCTGAATGGATTTGACACTAACTTCTTTTATTCTATTTTATAAATTCTGTGCCATTATGTATTCTAACATCTCATTTTGATAATTTAACAGGATCGTTGTCTGATATACTGTGTAGCATTCATTAAGGCATTCAAATAACAATTAACAATATCATATATAATTAAAAAACACTCTATTGTGACTTAAGTCGTTCGTCGTTGACATTTAACCAAAATAACCCACATGGACAGGTAGAAGTCTGTACACGTGAGGATGAACTTTATCTCTCTCACTCAACCTATCATTCCTTCTTCCTTGACGAAGTGTACTCCTTCAACATCCTTCTGGATCTAATAAAGATTGACACTTGTGACACTTCAAACATGTCGCCACCAACAGCTCCAGCCTAACAGAGGACTCCCCAGTGCGTCACGTTTTAATGGCGGAGCAGAGCAGCCCTGTGCAGCCCAGCAGGTGTCTCCCACACATCCTGTTACAAAGAAACATGCCCTCTCATTCAGCCTATCACTGAACACAATGGGACAAAAAGCTCTTGTCTGACTGGCTCACAATGGCTACTGTACACAGACAGGGCCGTAGCTTTGTGACGGCCTGTGTCTTGGAGAAAATGTGCAAACACAGAGTAGAGACACTTCACAATTGGCAGTGTTGATGATGCAGAGGCAATGATATGGATCAAGACAAGTTTAGTCCTTGTACTGTTGCCTTAACCCTATAATGCCAAACATATTATATTTGATACATGAGTTTTACAGCCCTCCACATAAGCAGTGTGATATTTTTTTTTCCCTGAAAAACCAGATGTATACAATCAGATACATGCAGTGCACAGATAATTCAACAGGGGATAGTTATTCACTCATTAGCGGGCCTTCCAGTGATACTACAAGATTGCCATGACTCAGGATTTGTACACAGGTGGTTTTTGAAGAAGAACTTTGCCAAGTTTGAAAAAGTTAAGATAAGAAAAACATTATATTTTTTACTGAAACATCAATAAGAACAGTTACTGGGTTGATGCAATGTGAAAATACTTTTGTATTTCATGCATTATATATAACAATTTTTATTTTTAAATTACATAATTTGAGTAAAAAACACAAACACAACACAGATTATGACATTTTAAGTATTTTCACATTGCATCAACCCAGTAACTATTCCTATTGATGTTTGAGTAAAAACAAATGATTTTCTTATCTTAAGACAATACACCATATTTAAAATAAAAAAATAAAATAAAATAAAAATAAGAAAAATTAAATGATGGTTCCCACCTTGAGTTAGGTGAACACAACACTCTCGAAACAGATTTTTTACCAAAATGACTCCTAGGTAAATACCAGCCTTCAGTAGGACCTGAAAAAGTCGCTTGTATAAAAGGTGAAATAGTTTCAAGAAAACTGAGTAATGGCCTTCTGCAATTCTTAGAAAGACATGAATGAAGAACCACCGGTGTATTGCAATTAAGGGCAAATGCTAGAGATGCATACAGTAGACGTGTTCCACCTGACAAGGAGTTCTTTGTTGTGTAAAGTAATGAGTAATTTTATATTTATTTTTGAGTACATTTTCGGATGAACCAATGTCCTGAAATACTTGTTTGTGGCCCATCAGTAGATGGCAAACGTAGTTTATTGATTTAGTAATTCTGAATAAAAACGTGTGTCTGGATGGTCCACGAAGAACACATTCTTAATATACTGTATGTAACCAACCTCATGTCGTCTTTGACATAGTAATCTTCAGGTCCAAATAATCATGAAAATACCATGTGATTTATTTATTAGAATATCAATATATATTACCTACTTTACCTCTATAATTAGCGAGCGAGTACTGATTGATTTCTATTGGATGTACAAACATTTAATGTTGTAGGTAGAATACTATCATTATGTTTCCAGCATTCTCAGTTGACATCGCATTTCAGCAAATCTTCAGGGAAATGTCTCCAGCTGATTGAGTGTCACGACATGTAACAATTGTATTATTTTAGTGTTAATGCCACATTAATAGCACTTAAGCACTTGTAGAACAGGCTTGGACTATAAATTGAATTAAATCCCTGGAGGTGAATATAATAATGTGACCACTTCATTAGCGAGTTCCGGCCTGTCTGGTCTTGAAGGTGCCTTAGAGCTTCAGCCCTCATCACCGTTGGATGAGGTTCTTTTGTAAGAAAAATGGCTCTTTAATTCATCATGCAATCAACCAACCATATAATTTAAATAGTTATATGGCAATTAGTGTAATGTTATGATTGCTGTACAATGCAGTGTCATAATTTCTTTCCTCTGGCTGAAATTGCTCAGTTTTGCACTACGTAGATTGATTATACCAGGATTTTAATAGGTTTATTAATTGATTGAGAATAAAATAAATATTCAGAACAAGATTATTGCTGCACCATATTGGATCCACAGTAAATGGAATAAACTTCAACTGTGGAGGAAAATATGATTGAAACTTTCCCCTCGAAAGATTGGTTTCAAGTGGAAACAGAGCGATAAATAAATAAGGTTATTTTTAAAAGCTGTTTATTTTCAAATTACTGTATAGTGTTGCCTTTTGAGGACACAGGGTTGAAAGGAAACAAATTTCAATTTCCTGTTTGATCCTGTTTTTTGTATATCTCACATCCAGGTCGTCACCCTATTTGCAAAACAACCTCTTGCTTTTTGTCTTGGGGCAGGGCCGGTGGCCCGAGTGTTATGTGTGTGAGATTGCACACACACACGGACAATATCCACGTTTGTGTGTCTGTCCGCCTCCATATACGTATGTGTGCACTGTGTGTATGAGAGGGGGCATTGCTTTCACAGCCCATCACCTTCACTTCCACACCCAATTTGTCATGAGTGTCATGTGTCAGGGTGAAAGCTGAGGAAGTTGCCGCACAAAAATGGTGGAAGAGAAGGGGGCATTGGCTTGGTAAAAAGGGGCCAACAGTGGTGCACTTTGGTCAAAGCAATGCTGTGCAAATATGGAGAAAAAATGAATAAATAAACACAGAGCATGACCTCTATATCTGAAATTGTAAAGTTCATGGCTTCCACTCAGATTCCTCCATTAGTAACCTGAGAGTAGCTGCAGCTGCTGATTTAGCTGCTGCTGCTCCTGGGTTTTCCCCAGCACTGTGAGGTGGCAATGCTAAGTGAGTGGGTGTGGTAGGTGACAAGGCTGCCAAGGCTTTGACTCTGACTGATGAGCTTTGCGGTTGGTACTGGACATCTATAAACATCTGCCCCTCTCTTGAGTGACAGGCCATTAGCTGTTTAATCAGATTCTAGCGTCAGTGCTAGTTGTGATTATTGGTTCATATATGCCCCTCCCTGACGCTGCATGTAACTATTGCTTTTAATGATTTTTACTTTGTTTAGCTTGGCGGCAGACTCTAAACTTAAAGGTGAAGCATGACGCTTTTTTTTAAAAAAAAGAAAGAAAAATGGTAGAAATCTTAAATTGACATTTTGTCATTTTAGTGGCTCACGGCCATAAGGTGAACCCTATTTTCGTTTCATCTCGCTCCGACGTCTGCGAATTACACAATCTTAACTTCATAAAAAAGAACAAGTTACGTTAAACTTACAGCAAAAAGTTCGTCGCAAAAAATACTGCCCGTTTTTATAGTGAGGCATTTTATGCCGAACTAGTTTCTTTAGGGTATAAACACGTGATTGTGCTAGACCAATCGAGTAGCTGATTGATGTCAACACTCCGGCAACTTGGTTTTACTTAACGTTACCGATAAAGAGGAATTCTCCCAAGTCTTCTAAAGTGGGCCAAATGGATTCTAAGCAGTGCTTTATACAGTATGTCACAAAAGTGAGTACACCCCTCACATTTCTGCAGAGATTTCATTATAATGTTTAATTGAACAACACTGAAGAAACATCGCTTTGACACAATGAAAAGTAGTCTGTGTAAAGCTTATATAGCAGTGTAAATTTATTTTTCCCCTCAAAAAAACTCAAAATATAGCCATTAGTAGCTAAACCCCTGGTAACAAAAGTGAGTACACCCTAAAGTGAAAGTTCCTGAAGTGTCAATATTTTGTGTGGCCACCATGATTTTGCA
>NC_024327.1:9076857-9078522 GCF_000523025.1 Cynoglossus semilaevis | reverse complement strand
CCCTATTCACACCTGAGACCTAGTAAGAGTAACGAGTCACATGGTATTTTGGAGGGAAAATGACAAGCAGTGCTTTGTTTGGACATTTAGGGGTGTAGTGTCTTTAGGGTGTACTCACTTTTGTTGCCAGGGGTTTAGCTATTAATGGCTATATTTTGAGTTTTTTTGAAGGGAAAAATAAATTTACACTGCTATATAAGCTTTACACAGACTACTTTTCATTGTGTCAAAGCGATGTTTCTTCAGTGTTGTTCTATTAAACATTATAATGAAATCTCTGCAGAAATGTGAGGGGTGTACTCCCTTTTGTGACATACTGTACATAGCCGCCTGCACAAAGAACAATGAGGCAAATAGACGACAAGGTGAACTTTCTGTTAAGTCATTTTGATCGATAAAAGGAAGTAATCAATGACAAGGACCATCTGTTATTCATTCGTTCATTCCGGGTGTGATTTATTCACTCCTAACTAAATACAACACTGATCAATCATAAAAAAATCTTTATTAAAACATATATACATGCAGTATGTACAATACATAAAACAACACCAAACAGCATAAGAAAATGAATGACAATGTTAACAATGTAACCACTGTAATATAACTCTGAGGCAATAGGCTACACATGACATATTAGTCTTCACTGTCAGTGTCAGGGCAGTCGTCATCCTCCTTCTCCTCAATTCCCTTTGTGTTTGCACAGTTGTAACACCTACACAGGAACACCTACCCGTTTCACAGTCACTCTCCTTGCAGCTGCAGTATATGACATGCAAAACACTGTCAGGGGCTGGATTTCTTGTCATCCATGTAGGTTTCCATCTTCTAGGTGCCAACTGCATCCAGCAGGTGATGGAGCACCTATATTTTGTTTGACACAGTAGTAGTAGGTACTCTAAAGGTTTCTCACATGCTACAGAAAGTATTTCTTTTGCATTTACCATAAAAGGCACTTGTGGAGTCACACCCAGAGAATGTATGTATGCCAATCAAGGCTGAACACACACTGGTTCCGAGAGCTGATGACACCTTGGTAATGTCAATGATGCGTGTCCTGTTGCCCGTCCCTGTAAAAAAATATAAGCTGCATGGTATGATAATAATAATAATAATATACATTTATTTCATAGGTAAATTTGTCTGCAGATTTACAGCAATGACATCAGTGTCAAATGGTGACAGTTGTGTGCTCCTGTGCAGCTGTGCATGCAAAAACACCCTTTTGTCACATTCTTCATGTCAGACAGGTTGATGTGTGTGAAGGTAGAAATAGAAGGAGTAATAATAAATGTTGTTAGCGGTTATGCCCCACAGGTGGGCTGTGAGTTAGAAGAAAAGGAGAAGTTCTGGAAGAAGCTGGATTGGATGATAGAGAGTATCCCCAGGGGAGAGAGAGTGGTGATTGGAGCAGACCTAAATGGTCATGTAGGGGAAGGAAAGAGAGGAGATGAGGAAGTGATAGGTGGGTTTGGTGTTAGGGAGAGAAACTTGGAAGGACAGGCAGTGGTAGATTTCGCGAAGAGAATGGAAATGGCTGTGGTAAACACCTATTTCCAAAAGAAAGAGGAACACAGGGTGACGTACAAGAGTGGAGGCAGGTCCACACAGATAGATTATATTCTATGTAGAAGATGTAATCTGAGGGAGATTAGAGACTGTAAG
>NC_024327.1:9074450-9074781 GCF_000523025.1 Cynoglossus semilaevis | reverse complement strand
GGGCGGATCTCATCCACCCCCGGCGCCTTTCCACCGAGCAGCTTTTTGACTGGGAGATGGGAGGATCAGCTGCTGAGTCCTCAGCCAGCTCCCTCCGCGGAAGGCGTGTCAGCGGGATTGAGGAGATCCTCGAAATATTCCTTCCAGCTCCCACGCCCCCCCCCCCCCCCCCCGCTGTAAACAGCGGTGGCGGGAAACTGCTTCTCCTTCCTGAGGCACCATGTGGTTTGCCAGAGGCCGACCGGTAATCCTCCTCCATAGCCTCCCCGACCTTTTCCCAGACTCGGGGTTTTGCTTCTACGACTACCCGAGCCACAACCCGCTTGGCCTG
>NC_024327.1:9070009-9074138 GCF_000523025.1 Cynoglossus semilaevis | reverse complement strand
CAGACCCTCACGATACGTTTGGGTCTGCCAGGTCTATCCAGCTTTGCCCCCCGTAAGCGGAGCCAACTCACCACCAGGTGGTGATCAGTTGACAGCTCAGCCCCTCTCTTCACCCTAGTGTCCAATACAGACGGCCGGATGTCAGATGACACAACTACAAAGTGCACTGATGGACACCCTGAACATGGTGTTTGTTATGGACAAACTGTGATTAGCACAGAAGTCCAATAACAAAACACCACTCGTATTTAGATCGGGGAGGCCGTTCTTCCCAATCGTGCCTCTCCAGGTGTCACTGTCGCTGCCCACGTGGGCGTTGAAGTCCCCCAACAGGACGATGGAATCCCCGGGAGGAGCACTGTCCAGAACACCTCCCAGTGCCTGCAAGAAGGCCGGGTATTCTACACTGCGATTCGGCACGTAGGCCGAAACAACAGTGAGACACCTATCCCTGACCCGAAGGCGCAGGGAAGTGACCCTCTCGCTCAGTGGGGAGAACTCCAACACACGACTGGCAAGCTGGGGAGCTATAAGTAAGCCTACACCAGCATGCCGCCTCTCACTGCGAGCAACTTCAGAGTAGAACAGAGTCCAGCCTCTCTCAAGGAGTTGGGTCCCAGAGCCCAGACTGTGCGTGGAGGTGAGCCCGACTATATCTAGTCGGTATCGCTCAACCTCCCGCACGAACTCAGGCTCTTTTCCCCCCAGCGAGGTGACATTCCATGTCCCCATAGCCAGAGTGGTTGTCCAGGGATTGGGCTGTCGAGGTCTCCGCCCACAACCGCCACCCTAATCACAAGGCACCGGCCCCTTGTGGACCTTCCTGCGGGTAGTGGGCCCACTGGAAAGCGGGCTCACGTCGCTTGTTTGGGCTGAGTCCCGTGAGCAAGGACCCGGCCACCAGGCGCTCCAACCCCGGGCCTGGCTCCAAGGTGGGGCCCCGGTGACGTCAGATAAAAATGGGACTCTGACCAGACATGTTGTCTATTTCTTGTAGTATGGAGCAAGAAGCACATAATCCAAAGAACAACATTTTGGTGGGCTTCAGAACATTCAGAGCCTTGAACCTGCACATGCTCGTGAGGGACAAGGGAACTAAAAATGAAGAAAGAATAAAACAAGTAAAAA
The DNA here is from genome assembly GCF_000523025.1 of Cynoglossus semilaevis. Lineage (NCBI taxonomy): Eukaryota > Metazoa > Chordata > Actinopteri > Pleuronectiformes > Cynoglossidae > Cynoglossus > Cynoglossus semilaevis. The sequence goes on along the minus strand of NC_024327.1, from coordinate 9,073,010 downwards.
TAAACTGTAATATTCAACAACAAAAGAGCTGAGGCGTTTTTCCATTTCCAAGGCAAAAAATATATATTATTAACTGCCATACAATACACAAGAACCTGACTTAAATCTGAAATAAAATCTTTAGAGTGACCTGAAATCTATGCCAGAAAAATCATAAAACCTTTGAAGGACCAAAGAAAAAAGTTAGGACACTTCCTTGAAAAGCACCATACAATACTTTCAAATGATTAAGTTTTCTTATTGGGCTAATAATTATATTTTTCCAGTGTGTAAGTGTTAGTAAGTGTTACTTACTAACTTACAGCTAACTTACGGGCTTTAGCCCACACATACTGTCAAGGTTTGGAGATGCATTTAATGCCCGTTGTGAATTCTAATGATCTAAATGTGGCTGCTGAAAACAGATTTCAATTCTCATTTAAACATGTTGCATTTTAGAGAACGTGTATGGATGAAACAGGGGCAACAGATGAATGTTGACTGGCTGACACGAATATTTGCCCCTTGATTGACGTTTGTTTTATCTCAGTACAATGTTCTTATTGAGGGGTCTGGTGAGAAGCAACCTAATTAAATGCCCCTCTCTGAGAGATGGCAACACAAAGGCAGGCACACACAGACTTTAGCAGCTAGAGGCAGGGAAACAAAAAGAGTTGAACTCAAAACAGAAACAGTTCGAAGTGCTATGAAGGTTTTTATTGAATTCTAACACGTCTAATTCTCTTTAAGGTTAATTATGATGGGAACACAGTTGTGGAGTTCTGAAGTAACCGGATAAAAGTTGAAAAAAAAGCATTTGCACAGGGAAAGCTCCCTCTGAAGTCTTACCTTCCTCACTTTCTTTTTCTTCCTCTCTTTCTTCCTAACCTCCCTCCCTCAGGTTTTCTACCCTCTTTGCACTGTACTGTGACCTTCATTGGCGTTCCACCTGCAGGAAGCCATGTTTGATTGTCTGCCCCGCCGAGATTCTGCTTGACCGAGTGGAGGAATTTCTCTTTCTCTGTCATCATTAAGGGGCTTCCCCCTGTGGTGAGGGGGATGAAAAGTACGATTTAATGTTCTCTGGAGAGTGGAGAGCTCAAAGTCCTTCATGCTGGTTTCTGAGTGGGTCACTCCAGGCCTTGCTGCGAATAGGATGTCCCTGAGGAATTTGCAATATAATTGAGGTGAGGTGATTAAGGTGATTCTTTAAAGAATGAAAATGTAACAAAGGGAGCACTTTTATGATGTAGCAGTATATACATGAGGCCAGTAGTAACAATAAAGGTGTCATTTATTGTAAAAAAGAAAAAAAATAGACTTAACAGTACTGTGTCACTCTGCAGTGTCTGACTGTTGCATGGTTTTGTGTTTGTAAAAGCTGGTGTTTGTATTTAAACAATCATCCCTTCTCTAAGATGTAAATTTACAAGGGATTATGACAGTGATTAAAAACTTTTCTGACAGTGGGAGTAAGAAAACACACATGAAGGAGACCAGTGAACACTAGAGGGGGAGCTTACCCATGATGCAAGCTGAAGTGCTCTCTCAAAAGAAGCTATTCTGAGGGCCCCACCACAACCATGGCTTTATCACCACTCCGTCTCTATCTCTCTCCCTCTGTTTTTCTCTCTGTACACTCTGAGCACAGTCGGAGGGAGACCTCCAGGGATCAAAGGCCAGGGGTCAAGAAGAGCTTTTTTATTTTTATTGTCATTCTCTCAGGAAAGTGTTTATGCAAAAGATTCTCCTCAGTTTCACATAACAAAGAGGCAGGTGACCGAAACCTTTCTGATGAGGACTCTTAACGACTGTTTACACTTTCCCAGTTGACTCCAAGGCCCCACCCAACAGGGTGGAGCTGAAGTAGCTTTATTCTTTCACACCCGGAGTATATACTGTATTTGCTGTACCCACCACCAGTTAGAACTGAAGAAGCCTCTTGGATGAGAGGTGAAACGTCTTATTTTAGAAAATTTACGTCCAGTTGCCTAACAGAACTCTTTAACCTTGACCATGACCTGGATGACTGAGAAGCTTCATAGACACCACAGACTGAATACTTCTAGGGAGAAGTATGTGTTGAGGTTTCAGTCTAGAGCATAAATAAATACCATAATCTATCTATTTTGCACTCCAACATATCCAGGCTGAGTGGCGCTTTGGCCCAGAGGCAATGTCTCTGTAATTGGTGTGGAACTCCAGGGTTCACCTCCTGGGCAAGTTCGAATCCCGGTTAGGGCGGTTGGTACCTTCCAGTGGACTCACCACCCGCAGGAAGGTTTGGGGGGGTTGGTACGGTGCAATGTGATTTGGGTGGCGGCTGCTGCCCCCGTGACCCGGTAACGGATAAGCGGATGAAAATGGATGGATGGATGGATATCCAGGCTGAGCAAGAGTATTGTTTTGAAGATGCTGTTTACAAATTGAAGCCAGTACCAAAATGTAGAAGGAACTGTTGTGAGGGAAGGAATATGGTGGTGCACAGACGGATGTGCCTTACCTGTGGTCCTTTATCAAAGATGCTGCCCAGCCCACCTCTCCTTGAATCGCAACCTTAACGTGGTGGAGGGGTTTGAGTATCCGAATGAACCTAGGACCTATGTTGTCGGGGGCTTAACGCCCCTGGTAGGGTCTCCCAAGGCAAACAGGTCCTAGGCAACGGATCAGACAAATAGCGGTTCAACCCCCCCCTTTTGATGAAGAAAAACACAGCAAAGAGGTTCACGTCGCCCGGATTGGCGTCACCGGGGCCCCACTCTGGAGCCAGGCCCGGGGTTGGGGCTCGCAGGCGAGCGCCTGGTGGCCGGGTCCTTGCTCACGGGACTCGGCCGGGCTCAGCCCGAACAAGCGACATGAGTCCGCTTTCCAGTGGGCCCACCACCCGCAGGAAGGCCCACAAGGGGCCGGTGCCTTGTGATTTGGGGGGCGGTTGTGGGCGGAGACCACGACGGCCCAATCCCTGGACAACCACTCTAGCTATGGGGACATGGAATGTCACCTCGCTGGGGGGAAAGGAGCC
>NC_024327.1:9066099-9067903 GCF_000523025.1 Cynoglossus semilaevis | reverse complement strand
CCTTTGTCACCGGTTCTGTTCATTATTTTCATGGACAGAATTTCTAGGCGCAGCCAGGTGTCGGGTGGGGTCCAGTTCGGTAGCCACCGGATTTCATCTCTGCTTTTTGCAGATGATGTGGTGTTGTTGGCTTCTTCGAACCAGGACCTGCAGCATGCACTGGGGCGGTTTGCAGTAGAGTGTAACGCAGCTGGGATGAAAATTAGCACCTCTAAGTCCGAGGCCATGGTTCTCGACCGGAAAAAGGTGGTATGCACCCTTCGGGTCGGGGATGAAGTCCTGCCTCAGGTGGAGGAGTTCAAATATCTGGGGGTCTTGTTCACGAGTGACGGTAGAATCGAGCGTGAGATTGACAGGCGGATCGGTGCTGCGGCCGCAGTAATGCGGTCGCTGTATCGGTCCGTTGTGGTGAAGAAGGAGCTGAGCCGAAAAGCGAAGCTCTCAATTTACCGGTCAATCTACGTTCCTACCCTCACCTATGGTCATGAGTTGTGGGTCATGACCGAAAGAACGAGATCAAGGATTCAAGCGGCTGAAATGAGCTTTCTCCGCAGGGTGGCAGAGCGCTCCCTTAGAGATAGGGTGAGGAGCTCTGTCACGCGGGAGGAGCTCGAAGTAGAGCCGCTGCTCCTCCACATCGAGAGGAGTCAGCTGAGGTGGCTTGGGCATTTACATCGCATGCCCCCCGGACGCCTCCCTCGGGAGGTGCTCGGGTGCCGTCCCTCTGGGAAGAGACCTAGGGGAAGACCTAGGACACGCTGGAGCGACTACGTCGCTCGGCTGGCCTGGGAACGCCTTGGGGTCCCCCCAGAAGAGCTAGAGGAAGTATCGAGGGAGAGGGAAGTCTGAGTGTCCCTGCTCAGACTGTTGCCCCCGCGACCCGGCCCCGGATAAGCGGTTGAAGATGGATGGATGGATGGATGGATGGGCTGCCCAGCCCACTTCCCTCGGCACAAGCTGTAAGGGATTTTAGGTGTGGGTGCATATATACAGCTTGTTTGCAATGAATTATATTATATAGAGTTATATCGCAGCCGTTAGACTGCCATATAAAATGTTCTGTGTATATGAAAAACTGGATTAACAAAGCCAAATTAAATTAACCCTATAACGCCAAATATATCACATTTGATACATGAGTTTTACAGCCCTCCACATGAGCAGTGTGATATTTTTTTCCCTGAAAAACCAGATGTATACAATCAGATACTTGCAGTGCACAGATAATTCAACAGGGGATAGTTATTCACTCTATCCCCTCATTAGCGGGCCTTCCAGTGACACTACAAGATTGCCATGACTCAGGATTTGGACACAGGTGGTTTTTGAAGAAGAACTTTGCCAAGTTTGAAAAGGTTAAGATGAGAAAAACATTTTAAAAAATTACTGAAACATAAATAGGAATAGTTACTGGGTTGATGCAAAGTGAAAATACCTAAAATTTCATAATCTACGTTTTAGTAAAACCGTGATTAAAATAGCAGGTATATAAGATCATGTAACTCTAAATCAGTCAACTGTCATTTTATTGTATTTCATGCATTATATATGACATTTTCTTTATTTTTAAATTACATAATTTGGTACATTTAGAGTAAAAAATAGATATGTAACTTACTGTATCATATTAAATATTAATATCTTAGTATATATGTTATAATATATTATATAATATATATATATTATATATAAAATATAGATAAGGTGAAGGGAAAGGTTTACAGGACGGTGGTGAGACCAGCCATGATGTATGGTTTAGAGACAGTAGCAATAGGCAGAAGACAGGAGGCGGAGCTGGAGGTGG
>NC_024327.1:9050020-9061700 GCF_000523025.1 Cynoglossus semilaevis | reverse complement strand
GTCGCCTAGGACCTGTTTGCCTTGGGAGACCCTACCAGGGGCGTTAAGCCCCCGACAACATAGCTCCTAGGTTCATTCGGATACTCAAACCCCTCCACCACGTTAAGGTTGCGATTCAACTATACGTTGTGTTTTTGTATTGTCAACGTATGGTGCGATGCAGGACGACTCAGACGCATGGCTGTCATTTTTTTCGTGGTCAAAAACTCTTTTTATTTCTCTTTTTTAAAAATAAGGGCAAAACACACACTCTCTCTGCAAAACAACATCCGCACTTCCGCACGGAACGGCGTCAAAACAACAATACGGTGACCATCCACAACAAAAATAGTGACAACCGCCTGACTCTGGAGGGGTGAACAACAACAACAACAGCATCCTCCAGTGTCCAACTTAGGTCACTACCCTTTTCCACAAATCTCTGTCCCTATTGATCTGTGACCCCATGCGCGCCCATCTCACCGATATTGTCAAAACCTAAGTGAAACAAACTAATTCGGGTCTTGCCATCATTCCGAGTGAAATAATTCCAACCGCTAAATATTGCTGTTAACAGGGCGTTTAAAGTTAAATTGCGAGCTGCGTGGGAGCATTGGATGACAGAAGGCGAACACACATTCACCGAGACAGGGAGGCAACGCCGGGCGAGGTACGCCACTGTCTGCCAATGGATCGTGGATGCTTGGGCTAAGGTATCAGTCTCAAATGTCGTCCGAGCTGTCACGAAGGCTGGAATCACCACTGAACAACTAATTAACAGTAACGGGACTGACTCGGATAATGACGAGAGGGATCCGGACATGCTTGATTGTTCCGCTTAGTTGTTTCGTTGTTTTTTTTGTTTCGCCAGCCAGTTCCATTAGCGGATTTCTCATTACATTATGGTAGCACTTTTTATATTTGGAATTACAAATTTGTTAGATTTGTTTGTGTTTTATTATGTTTTTGTTTGTTCAGGAAAAAATAATCTTTGAGTGTTGTGACCCGATGTATCAAATATGATACAAATTGAAACCCGTATATGGAAAATGATATTTGAATTGTTTTTTGTTTGTTTGTTCAGAGGGACCAATAAAGGGTCCAAGTTCAAAGCATTGGAATTTTCCTGTCAATTATTTAATGGTTTTACAGGGTTAAAAGTTACTTAAATCATGGTGTTTTAAAGCATCCATCCATCCATTTTCATCTGCTTATCCATTACCGGGTCGCGGGGGCAGCAGCCTTCTGTTTCAGAAACATCCAGATGAAATGGTGCCGAGTGGTCTGGTAACACCAGTTCTATTGCTCGAGCCAGAGATGCGTTAAAGTCAATGAAAGCTCTCTCTGCGGGCTCGATCCATGCTAAGGAGGCGATGAGATTTTGCATTCCTTGATTGTTAACCAATTTATGGAGGGGCGCGGTCAAAGATATATAGCCTGGGATGTAATGCCAGCTGTCAAACCTAAAAATAATAGCATGTCTTTAACGACTTGGGGTTTAGAATGATGTAGAATATTGTCTTTGTGTGCTGGGAACATACCTGATCCCTTACCTGACAGTATCTGGCCCAGAAAAGACACCTGTCGTCTGGCCACCTGCAGTTTTTCCTTACTAACCTTAAACCCTTTCTCCGCCAGGCGAGTGAGCACTGCATGTGTTGCCCGTAAACAGTCTTCCGCAGAAGTTGCTGCAATAAGGATGTCGTTTACATACTGGACTACAGTAGTGTTCGGGGGTAGGGGGCACCCTGTGAGCATTTGTTTCAACACATGATTAAACAGCCCTGGAGACAGACTGAAACCTTGGGGCAAATGAGTGTACCTCAGCTGACGGCTCCTGTATGTAAATGAGATGTCCCTGCAACTGGGATGCAGGGGAATAGAAAAAATGTGTTAGCCAAATCAATGCATGAATACCAGGTTTGCTCTAGCGTGAGGTTGGAGAGTGCAGTATAAGGGTTTGGCACAGGCAATACGGCGGTAGGTATTGATGGATCGTAAATCGTGTGCCATCCTATACTTTGTAGTTCTGTGTTTTTGCACAGGGAGGATGGCCGTGTTCCGTGCACTCTGCAAGGGTTCTAACACCCCCTTTTGGAGTAAACCTGTTATGGTGTCGGCGATACCCGCTTCTGCAGGTGGTTTGTGTGGGTACTGGGGTAGCCAGATTGGTGTAGGTGTTGCTACCGTGAATGAGACTGGGGTGCAAGAGGAGCAGAAGCCTACATTGGTAGGTGAAGTACACCACAAGGAGGGTGGGAGCATTTCTGAGGTTGGTCCTGATCGGTCATTTCTCTACCATGCCACCTCTCTAACTATTCATGTTCCACCACCAAGTTGTCTATGGTGTGGGCCATTATTTGATATGCTTTTAGTGATGGAGAGAACTGGACATGCGGTAACCGCATGTACTGCCAGTCTTTAGGATGGATGGCTAGTGACACATGAGGCACGCTCTCTGCTTTCTGAACCACTCTTACTGTTCTGGAGTCAACTGAACGTCAGTCGCCACTCTCTCCTCGGCCACGAACAACCGGTCAGCTTTTATAAGCCAATTACTCCCTTCGAGTTTGGCTTAAAATTTGTCATGGTAAATATGATCTTCATCTCTGTCGTAGAAGAGGGTAACATGTAAGGGGTCTGAGGGCAGACCATAGGGCCAGAGGGACATGATCCAGGGCTTCCACTGTTGAAACAGACTCAGTATGCCCCCTCCGCTTAGTGGTTCAGGTAATAGTCGTGCCCAGTAGATGTCGGCGCATACCAATTGGTGATCAAGTGGCTTCATCAACCATTGTCCGTTTATCCCAGAGGTTTCCGCCTTCGGGAGGTGTGGGCATCTTTTCTACAATGAAGGAGACGTCACCGAACAGATACGGCCGGTACTTCGTCTTCCCGAACTCACCTTGTAATAGGGGATATTGACCTCCTGTTGCTCCTGACTGTTTTGTTTTCCGAGGTCTCAACTCCATGGTGTGTATAGGGGAGGTGGATGCTCGAGAACTCCACCCACCCCCCATTATGCTCTTCCCTGGTACAGGGCGAGCTAGCATTATTCACTAAAATTGCCCCGTCTTTGGCTAATGGTCTCTCACTGTTACCACCATCACTGTCACTGTCTTCTATTTCATCTGAATCTACCAGAGCACCCATCATGTGGGAGGTAACTACCACCTTCTTTTGATTTCCTTTCTTTTTTGCTGATGCAAATTGTTGGGGTGTTCGTAATCCCCCTGCTGTGGTGCTAGTGGGAAACGAGGTCGCTTGACCTTCAGGCAACAGAAAGGTGTATGCAGATGAAGGAGCAGAGGCATACTCCCTTACGTCACGTACAGCGAAGTCATTCAGCTGTACTTTGGACGTGTGTATGGTGGTTTCTACATCGGGGATAAAGAGGTTGGTGGAGGGTTTGCTCTCTCCCACCAGTATAGACTGTCCCATGCCACTATCTGTTATGTACACCCTACGTTTGTAATTAATCTCTGGATACAGCCCTGAGAGTGTCTGCGTTCCGACTGCTGTGTCTGGGTAAGGAGGGGGTAGTTCCTCCCCCTAATTGTGTCAGGCTTCATTTCCTGTTGTGGCTCAGTTTGCTTTGCGGGCTCCTTGCACTCATCATCTAAACAGCAGAGGTAAGCTTGATACAACACAACGTTTCTTTTCGGCTGTCTTCACCTCCTTGCCTATTTTAGACCTTTTTATTAATTTAGCTGTCTTCTTCTCCTCTTCCTTTCTATCCCTTTTAGCTTTGCTATTACTCGCTGCCTCAGCTANACTCTTTCTTTCTCTCTTCTCCTTTCACATCCTGTTCTTTCAATGCTTCCTGTACAGCTGCCTCCATTTCAGCAACCGCCGCTTTGGCCCCTGTGCCTGCCTGTCCCCGACAGCGCCCCAACATCCTCTTCACTTGTTCGTCAATCGTCTTCCAACTAGTCATTTTACACCGCGACCAGAACTTTCTAAATCACAGTAAGATTAAATTCAACTTAGATTCTGCTTCACAATACTTTGTACCTAAACCTATACAAAAATGTCACACTTTTATACCGCAATGTATGAAACGATTGGGTCACACCAGAACATACTTTTTTTTACACTATAAATCTAAACACTTAAACTTCCGCGAGACATACAAAATATCTTGTTACCTAATTCCACAGCATGAATCGAAACAATCAAATTTTTTTTAATCACACAATAAATGAACAGTTGAACTTCCTCAAACCACACAGACCTCCTGTTAATACATTTGTAACACAGTCGAAACAATAAAGACACATTAAAACATACCTGAAACATTCATAATTAACTCTCTTAATTAGGGGTCATCACCTCTATCGGCTTTTCTTCTTAAGCCGGGCTTTGTCCGTCACCGCGTCCGGTCGACGGCGGGGGTTGCCACACCCAAAGACCTTTCGTCTTTTAATTCTCTTTTACTCTTTTTTGCCAAAAACTTCCGTTTATCTTTATCTTTTTAGTCTTACTTGTATCCTTTAATCCCCAACAATCAAATACTATGATTAAAAAGTAAAAAACTTTATTTAAGCAAAATAAGGTAAACAGAGCTCTGGTTTCTTACCACCTTCAGAGACAATCCAGAGAGGAAGAACAACACTCTTCCTGCTTCGTTGGATTATATGCTGTCAGGGCAGTCCCGTCAGCACGTACACATTCATATCCATCCATCCATCCATCCATTTTCGTCCGCTTATCCGTTAGCGGGGGCAGCAATCTCTACAACCACCACCCAAATCACACTGCACCGTACCAACCCCTCATGAACCTTCCTGCGGGTGGTCAGTCCACTGGAAGGTACCAACCACCCCAACCGGGATTCTATCTTGTTCAGGAGGTGAACCCTGTGGTTCCACACCAATGACAGAGCCATTGCCTCTGGGCCAAAGCGCCACTCACGTTCATATAGCTTACATGTAACATGTTTCCCTAGAGCGTGCTCTTGAGCCACGCGAGGGCGACTCTCTTTGTTGATGTGTTCTCCTTTTAAGGAGTTATCTTTCTGGGTCCGCCATTGCAGCCGTTGCAGAGTGTTACTGCAAATGACTAACTGCAACATTCCCTTTTCAGTGACTCAAGCGTGCCCCCTAGGTTACAAAATGAACACTGTGATAAACACTCTGAGAAATACATTTCCTCCACTTTCAATCTCTTGGCCCTTAAGGGACCTACTGACTAAGCTTTCACACACTATTCTTATAAATGTTGTCATATGGCATAGATAATAAAAGCTGCTGCAATAAGCACAGAACATTATTTAAAATCCTTCAGCTACCACTCTAAATAGAGGCAGAAGCACGTATTTATTGAGATTTGATATGTATAATAATGTTCTACCACCCTGAACACAAATGTCAGATATGGCTATAAATTTACGCTACAGGTAGGAAAAAACACAATCCAACCAATCACAGGACGCATACATGTCACATTCAACATGAGGCCAGCTAGAAGGCCTACTGTCAACAACTCGTGATCTGAACTTAAAAAAAACAACACTGGAAGGAGCCTAATATGACATAAAGAGAATATGAAGAATATGAAGTATGCTTTTATGTATTGAGGAAAAGTAAATTAAAACTTAAATTAACTTTTATCAACTTATGATCATGATTTATGTTAGGCCAGCAGAGAAGGCCTTGCTGGCCCTGATGGCCCACCACTGTTGGATTTTCATCCTTCTGTGTGGTATTTATTTCCGATTTTTAATTAATATATATTTTTTAAATAATTTATTCACAGTGCTGTAGCTGGGTAAATGAGTCCTTGTTTGTAATTTCTGGCCTTGCCTTGTTTCAAAAGCCCAATATTGTCCACATTCAGAGCCCAATTAAGTATGACTGTGTTCATTTTTAGCTTCATGGCAAATTAATTAAACTTCTCAGTGGTAGACTATTAGACATTCCCTGGCAGCTGCTGCCAACCAGCCAGCCAGCTCGCTCTCTTCTTTGGGGAGCGTCAGCAGTGTAAACACTCGCCCTGCAGAGCACATAATCAGTTTACTTGATGAGGATACCAAAATTAGTGTTATCTTAAATAATAAACACATTTAGAAATGTATATATTTAAATAAATACAAAACATTAGCGTAGAAGTTCATCAATTACCAGGATTAGCTGGGCAAGAAGCATGTAATCTACACAGAGAGACATTTATGGGACAACGATTATGCCTCTCTCCTCAAATCCTCCATTGTAATGAAATTTAGAGCAATAAAGCATCTTCCTGTTTCCCCTAACAAATTCTGTACTCATCAGAAATAAAAGGTGACGCATGTAGTTGTCCACTTCGTTTCCTGTGTTTCCCTTTGTTTTCCCCATTCTTGTGTTGTGCACTTGTCTCTGTCTGTGTGGTGGGTGTGGCACATTTCCCTGATCGTGCCTGGATAATCACCGAAGCACACCTGCCTTTCCTCAGCACCTGCCTTCAATCACCCCATCACTGCATAAAACCCCTGGCCTTTCTCCCACTCCTTCATCAGATTGTTTGTTCAGCCACTGCGCTGACTAAAGTACTGAGTGACTTCAACTATTGTTCTTTGTGATTCCTGTTGATTAATGGAATGATCTTTAATCACCAATCTTCTTGTGCTCAGGTCCACCTCCTGCTACCTGCTTGCCTGCTCTCCACCAGCCATATCCGGACAGCCTACACTCTGTACCTCCTCCATCCGCTTCAACCACTACCTCAGCCATTTCCTCCATCTCATTGTCAGACCCTCTCCTTCTCCTTTTTCTCCCACAGCAAAATAAATCCTTATTTCTCACCTAACGTCGTCTGAGCCTGCATTTTGGGTTATTACCGGTTTAAATCATGACACTTCTAATAGGAAAGCTGTGTGATGAGTGGATTACTCTAGACGCACACACACACTTTGGTGAAAAGTCAAGAAAACATGAAAGGCAATTATGGAAAGAGGGAGGGGCCAGGGAGTCAGAGTAGTATCTGTACAGTAGCAGTGATACACATTTACATTTTAAATGAAAATGTCTAAAAAAATTTATACATCAAATAAACTTAGTTTTTTCTTTATATGGAGGTGTATGTTAAGATGATTTTTACTGAAACATCAATAGTTACTGGGTTGATGCAAGATACCTAAAATTTTATAATCTGTTTTAGTAAAACCATGTTGAAAATGACGTCTCAAATTTGATACAGCAGGTATATAAGGTCATGTAACTCAATCTTATCAGTCAATTGTCATTTTATTGTATTTCATGCATTATATATAACATTTTTTTATTTTTAAATTACATAATCTGGTACATTTAGAGTAAAAAAAAGATATGTAACTTGCTGTATCATATTATATAATAATATAATAATATAATTATATAATATTAGCCCAAAGGCAAAGCTCTAGATTTACCTATCAATTTACGTTCCTACTCTCACCTATGGTCATGACTGAAAGAACTATATCCCGGATACAAGCGGCTGAAATGAGCTTCATTTGCAGGGTGGCGGGGCGCTCCCTTTGAGATAGGTTTTAAGAGCTCTGTCACCCTATATATATATATATATAATATATATATATATATAATATGTTTTCTAAACTTCTACAGCATAGACAGTGGTGTATGCAGTGCGAAGCAATGAGGAATGCTTGGACCTGTACATTGGGGAAACAAAACAGCCATTACACAAGTGTATGGCTCAACACAGGCGGGCCACAACATCAGGCCAGTTTAAGGAACATCCTTGGGTCTGGAAGGTTGCAGGTTCAAATCCAACCAGCTGCCAAGTTACCACTGAGGTACTCTGTGCAAGGCACAGTCCCCACACACTGCTCCCTGGGCACTCAAAAAGCTGCCCACTGTTCACTTTGGTGATGGGTTAAATGCAGAGGTCACATTTCATTATGTGCAGTAGTGTATGTCACAATGACAAGGAGTTCACTTTCCTTTCCTTCCACTCCTTTGTTGATCAAAATGTATGCATTCTAGCCAAAGAGGACAGACAGTTTGAGAGAGGGGTGAAGGAAGTAATCCATGTCAAACTGGAAAGACCAGCTTTGAACAGAGGAGGGGGCCTCCGACACCGTTTGTCACCAACCTACAATGCCGTCCTTAGTTCGCTCCCTAGGAAGTACAGGCATAATTCACACCTCCATCCAGGTAACACCAACGACCCCCACCCAGAGGACAAGGTCATATTGTTTCAGGCACTTGGCCACTCTTTTTGACACCACACCCCCTTTTGGGGTGGATAGATAAATACCTGGAAACCCCCCACCAGGACAGTAGAACTGATGAAGCCTCTTGGATGAGAGGCGAAACGTCTTCAATTTACTTGAGGTGAGTCCAGTTGCCTACTTTTTAAAACTGCTTTTGAGATTGTGGTCTGAAGGACATGAATTTGAAAAAAAAAAGCCAAATTATCTTCAAATGAAAAAAATAAATAGAAACGACCTGAATCTCTTTAAACAAAGTCAATGGTTAATTATTTCACTGCGCCCGCTACCAAATGACCTATGGACCAGTATTGGTCTGCGGCCCATTGTTTGGGGACCCCAGGTCTAATGACATCAAGTACTTTAGCCTGATGCTAGCTTTTTGTGAAAGGACAGAACTTAAACCATATCTGTGTATGGGCAAAATTCTTTCTTGAATCTTGAATCAAATTTGGAAGATTTTAATGAAACCGAATGGACAAATTTTAGACAGAGACAGACAGGCACTATTACCAAGTATTGGCCACTGCACTAAAACTCTAACATTCAACCATTTGATTTGTTTTCTGGAAAATCCAATCCTTTCAACAGTAGGCCAGGGGCTGCCCAAAACAACCAGCTGACCATTATTTTAAATAGGAAATACCGTCATTTTTTGTGTAAAATCTGAAATGTCTTAAATTATATTTCACGCAGAAGAGATTTTTGAGTTAAACTATAGACTCTAACCAGGAGCAACCTTAATGAAGCACTGAGCAGAGATGCCTTATGGGACTTCAGGCTTAGTAGTCGTGTGGCCAAATACAGTGGTATGAAAAGTGCCTACGTTTGTTTAAGTAATTATTGCCCACTTTCTGTAAATCCTATAAACTTCATTTCACTTCTTAAATATCACTGTGTTTGTTTGCTATATGATATATTTAATTGAAATTGCTGTTCCAAACAACCAATGATACATAAATGAAAATCTTGAAAATGATCAGGGGTGCCCAAACTTTTTCATACCACTGTACCTTAAGGAGCTAGGAGCAACAAACCTCACTGCTTCACTCTGCTCACATGCTCATGTAAAGATTTATATTTATAAGCACAAGCACTCAGTCAGTGTGTTTAATCTTGTAGTCATCTTAAATATGTAATTAGATCTGAAATATAGAGTATTAAGCTAATTATATGGTTTGCTGTGCACCTGTTTACAATTTATAATTTTATAAGTTGCACTGTATTAATTAGCCCACTGTGTTATATAAGATATTTGATCTCATAAACATATTGGGCAAGTAATGAGGAGCTAACGCTAAATATTATTATATTTCTGTACAAGCTGTAATGAGCCTCTCTGCTCGATTGTTACCATAGGTGCCCCAATCCATTAGAGACTACACTCAGATAATTTATGAATCCCATAGTTCCCCTCAGCAGGGATTAATTATGAATTATTTATGCTCTTATACGCAGAGCGCTGAAACATTTTAGGTGTCAGACGCGCACTCACAGATGAGGCTAATGTGCGGACTAGTGGGGTAACCTATGGCAGCCTCTTGTTATTTAAAGTCTACCTTTTTATATTCTACTCACTCCCCCTGGGAACAGAGGGGTAAAAGATGGAAACATGTCTCTTTAAATAGAAATATACAATTCAGATGGCGGCTGGTGTGATTCAGAATGCATTTATGAGCGGAAATAAAAAGTTTAAAGTCAAAGGAAGGGATTGGTCTGCTGTATGTAGACATCTTGGAGGAGGGGGAAACTTTTCTTCGACTAATGTAAAAGTGACTCTCGAATAGGTCAGCCTTGACGTACTGCTGGCAACACTGGTTAAGCAACCCTCTTTTATTAGGCACCAGCAGCGCAGAATGTTTTATTTGCGGTATCCATGTCAGGAGTCAAACCTTTAATCATGTTTTTGTTTTTGCATAAATGAAAATGGATAGGCTTTTTGAACCCCTGAAATGAAATGGTGCTCCAGGTTAATAGTAGCTTATATTTTGCACATTTTGTACAGTTAGTCATTCCTAATATCATTAGGGAAATTAGGTGTGAGTTGATTTATTCGTTTATTCATTTAATAAATCACTTAAACTCATTCGGACTCTTAAGCGTGCGTGGCAAAAAAGACGAATAGCCGGCTCACCGTGCCCTTATAAATGGGAAGCCGCATAAATTAGGTAATAAACTTACAACATGTTTTGCATAGTGCTAATTACTAGAGTTTTTAATTTGTCCGGTTCAGGCAGGGTTCTGTTGCCATGTGTCGCATCTCATTGTTCTTTGGTGAGTAATGAATGATGCGATTTAGCCTAATTCATGTTATGGATGGTCCCCCTGCTTTGTTCTCTTCATGTGCACTAATTAAATTCCCTGCATCAGAATAAGGTTGTTTTAAATATGCAGACATTTATGTAAATTATTTGTATTAATTTGCAGAAGGCTTTTTGCAGGTCTACATAAACAAAATGTACTCTTAATGCACCTCATGTTGCTTGTATTTATCATCACACTGCTTTCACTGCGCAGGAGGACCTCACAGAGGCTCACACACTCACACACAGACACACAAACACACACGTTCGGAGCACAGTGTCACTCCTACCACCCTTATAACTCAAGCCAGGCTCTGTAATTGTGTTGGCAGCAGTATTGTCCTTGCCATAGGATCACTGCTACTATTGTACAGAAAAGGTCTCCTTTCTCGCTGCTTAATAATGTCTAATAAATCCTGGGGTGGAGAACATTGATGCTGGGCACTGACTGTGACACAAAAGAGGGGAATTTTGGAAGAGGCTGCAGAGGATAATGAACATTATTTTAAATTGGCAGTTTAACCTCTGAGCCTGTCATGAATGTCCTTTCGCCAACCCCGCGAGAGTCTAATTTCTCCAGTTTTTCTCTTTTTTTTCCTCTCTCTCTCTGTCCTCTCACATTCTCTCCTCTTTTACTTCCTTCTCTCTCTCTGCCCCTTTACCTGCCTTTCCCTCTCTTTTATTCTTTTGCTGACAGAGAGTATGCCGGAGTTAAAGAGATGGAGAGAGAAGGAGAGAGAGTGTTTGTAAGTGCATCTGTGGGAAGGGGTAGGGGCCGGGATGTGTAAGAAGTGTCAGTCCAAGACATTTACATGAAAAGCAGTTAGTAGTTGAAAGGCAAGCTATTTCACAATCTGCCCGTACATTTTCTTTTTTTCTCACCCTTTCTCTCTGGGCTACGTCTCTCTCCATTCTTTTACTGCCCTGGTCCATGCCTAGCAAATTAATGTGAGAGCAGGGGTGACCCTCACACGTCTACAGCAGACTGGGAGGTGCTATTGACTCTCATTGAGGCCTACATGGCCCTCATACAGTATGACCTTTATACAACCTTTTTCTTCACCTGAGGTTGACCTTGAAGGAATGTCTCTTTCCACATTTATGTCTGCTATTATTAGTGCCCTCCAAATCATGTTTTTCCCCTTCATTTTCCCATGCACCTCTTTCACTCTGCTGCTTTTCCCCCTCTTCCTTTCTTTCTCTTTCC
>NC_024327.1:9046262-9049763 GCF_000523025.1 Cynoglossus semilaevis | reverse complement strand
GGGAAAGAGAGAGAGGGAGGAAGGGAGGGGGGCATGAGAGTGAGGGTGATTTAAAACAGTTTGAAAGATTTATGTAATTTCACATAAAAAAACCTGCAGATGTCATGGCAGGGAATTCTCTACCACTCCGTCAGACAGCTTCATCAATATAGTAGTTATCTGCATGTATCCGTGTTCACATCATCCTTTCTCATCATCTTTGCTGAAATGTTTACTTCTTATTGATGTTTCCAAGCTCAGATGACGTAATCGTCCTGATGCTCTGGCTTCTGCTGCTGAATCTGTCCTGATATCCTGACCCTCCCTGTTTGATTTACACACAAGAGTTTACCAAAGCTTCGCAGGCTTAAATCCATGTAGTGGAGAAAAATCACCTGATGAACTGATAATGGCCAAAATAAGTGCAGGGACACTATACAGCTTGGTCAGGGCATGTTTAATGGTTGCTTAAAAATAAATAAATATAATTTCAATGACCTAAACAATTAAATTTCATAGTTTTTGTGATTTATACTGACAAAACCGTGGCGCTTTGGCCTAGAGGCAATGGCTCTGTCATTGGTGTGGAACCCCAGGGTTCACCTCCTGGGCAATCCCGGTTAGGGTGGTTGGCGCCTTCCAGTGGACTCACCACTCGCAGAAAAGTTCAAGGGGGTTGGTATGGTGCAGTGTGATTTGGGTGGCGATCATGGAGACTGCTGCCCCCACGACCCGGTAACGGATAAGCGGACGAAAATGGATGGATAGATGGATGGACTGAAAAATGAATTTGTTAGTATAAATCCACAGAACTAATTTATAAACAAATATTAGCAACACATGACAAAGTGAGTTGTTTTGGAGGAAAGTTTAACCACAATTTCGCATTAAATCCTTTCTTAAAATAAACCTTTTTTTTAAACTTTTTTAAGAAAACTAAGCAAGTGACATTCTGGTTTATTTTGTCTTTTCTTCAACTCAAAATTGTATTAAGAGACAAATCAAGACTGTGTGCAGTAAAGTTAAGCAACAGAAGAAGGATCATTGTCAGTGTGTCCCTTTATCATGGGTCACCACAGGGGTAGTTTTTACTATGGATTCCCTTCTAATGTAACCCCACCTTGAATGTTAGGACGATGTGTTATCAAACCCAAACCTCCTAGTGGCAGATGGGAGTCTACCTCTGCACTATTCTAGCCTCAGGTTGAAGCTAAGCAAAATCTTGTCAAAAAGAAGTCATGAGGCAATGTGAGGTTCTGTCACAAAACTATCATGTATAGGTTCAAAGGTCACACACATTCACATTGCTG
Organism: Cynoglossus semilaevis; assembly: GCF_000523025.1. Classification (NCBI taxonomy): domain Eukaryota; kingdom Metazoa; phylum Chordata; class Actinopteri; order Pleuronectiformes; family Cynoglossidae; genus Cynoglossus; species Cynoglossus semilaevis. Next base: position 9,048,474 of record NC_024327.1, on the reverse strand, counting down.
GTAAATTATTTGACATTTCAATGACACAGACATTGCAAAGAGATTAGCCTTGAGTCACCACTCGTCCTTGCTGGCGCAGACATACTGTAGCCTGTGGTAAATGTTCCATTTATACCCACTTCTGATACCTAAACCTGTAGTTGACCTTGGAAAAAGCCCTACTTACATGGTATTATAAGTTTTTTTCTTTATCTCAACATTTTGAATTATGTTGCTTGTATATAATTGTTATTTTTGGAAACTGAAGTTGCAGCTGCATATCCCTGAAAGTTACATGAGATAAATTAATGATAAATGTTCTCACTTGAAAAGAAGTTAATCCAGAGTAAATGCTGTTTTTGTTACAACTTAAAAACAGGAGGCGGATTTTTTTTCATGTAATAATATATTTATAAAAAAGTAGAATGAGTTGCTCCCCCCTCCCCCCCCCCCCCCCCCGGCCCCCACTTCTCAGTAGCCGGGGGGCATAATTAATTAGGCATTATGCATCTGACCCAGACAAGATGGCGGCGCATGCACACACAGCGGCTCCTCTGTCACGACAAAACAGTGTTTTTTGTGATTTATGTTGTCTGTTGGCGTGTACTTGTTCGTCTTTGTTTCGTCTGTCTGTACAACGGCACATATACTCCCGAGAGTTCCTGATTCACATCGGTAAGAATATATTAATAGATATAAATCCAGTGGACGTCGAAGTTATACGAGAGATTGGTTTGCTCTGGAGACATTGACGACCACCGACCCCCACTCTCGTATCCCAACCGCAGTGGAGGCGCCACAAGCGGAACATGAGGAAGCAGAAGAGGGGTAAACACGGAGGTATCCGGGCTAGGCTAGTGGCTAGCCCTCACTGGCCGGCTATTCCTACCGTCACACTGGCGAATGTACGTCCCTTGACAACAAGCTAGATTATATCCGTTTACTCTACTCAACGTCGAGAACCGTGGGTGAGTGCTGTATCCTTGTTTTTGTGGAAACATGGCTCAACAACGTCCCGGACTGTGCCATTCAGCTCGATCGGCTAACATACTACCGTGCGGACAGGGTGCTAGATGAGGGAGGTAAGGCTTGTGGCACCTTGTTGTGGTCCGCAAATACTGGTCTCCATTTGTGGAATTCATGATTCTTAAGTGCCAGCCATTCTACCTGCCTAGGGAATTTAGTGCTATACTGCTTGTAGCCATATTCATTCCCCCTTGCTCCAACAACAACAGGAGTGAGGTGCTGAATGAACTCTACCACCGCATCAGTGAACAGCAGACAGCCCATCCAGACGCCTTCCAAATCCTGGCTGGTGACTTCAACCATGCAGACCCTAAGAGCGTGTTTCCAAAACTCAATGGACATATTCACTTTCCTACACGAGGTAACAATGTTCTTGACAATGTATACACTCCACAGAAAGGTGCTTACAAAGCTCTAGCTCTGCCCCACCTAGGTGCTTCAGACCATACCACTGTTATGCTAATACCGGCATACAGACCACTGGTCAAAACAACCACACCAGTAAAGAAACAGGTACGGGTGTGGCCTGAGGGGTCGTCAGAGTCACTCCAGGATTGTTTCCCCACCACAGACTGGAGCATGTTCAGACAGGCAGCCACATTGTAAATAGAATTTATAGTTAGTTACCAAAGTGTGTTAAACCATAAACTGTTATCTAAGTGTGTTAAACCATGCTCTGCTTGACAGGAGTAGGTACTCCTAGAAAGGTTTTTACAATGTAGGTCCATAAAGGATGGGGTCTGTTTCTCATCAAGTATGGGAATCGTGTGAACTTTGCCCTAAGAGTAAAACGTAAAGAAAACAACAACTGCTCAGTACTTGTGTAACTTTTTCAATAAAAGGAGCTGCAGTCCTCATACACTTTGGGACTTAGGTGAGCCAGCTCTGCGAAGCTGTTGGTCTCTCTGCCCCCCCTCGCAGCGAGTAAAAGGTACAACGTTGTCAGGTGTGGTTATTTTCAGGTCATTCTATCTGTGGCAGTTAGATGACAATAGTGGTGACTGAATAACGTAATTTTTGGCATCAACACACACACAACAACATCACTGACCTCCAGGAGTATACAGAGACTGTCACTTCCTACATGCACAAGTGCATCGATAACGTTACAGTCACCAGAACCATCTCCATTCGGGCCAGAAGCCATGGCTGATAGGGGAGGTCCACAGGCTCCTGATGGCTCGAAATTCTGCTCTTCGAGCCGGGG
>NC_024327.1:9042727-9044086 GCF_000523025.1 Cynoglossus semilaevis | reverse complement strand
AGTTCACAGTGAAAGATTAGTTCACAGCGAAAGATTAGTTCACAGAGAGTGATTCGTTTGCAATGAAAGATTAGTTCACAGTGAAAGATTAGTTCACAGCCATAGATTAGTTTGCAGAGAGTAATTCGTTCGTAATGAAAGATTAGTTTACAGTGAAAGATTAGTTCACAGAGAGTGATTTGTTCGCAGTGAGTGATTTGTTCGCAGTGAGTGATTAGTTCGTAGTTATATACATATTGATATATGATATACATACATATTTCATATGACTCGGGAGTCACGAGTCACAAATCTTTCATATGACTCGGGAGTCACGAGTCATATGAAAGATTCGTTCATTTTCAATGAATCACTCGCGAACGACACATCACTAACCCTCTCACCAAACAATATAGTACTGGGAAATTTCAACATCCACATGGATAATATTAATTACCCTCTTACCAAAGACTTCTCATCCTGCCTGGCCAGCTTTGGATTCCAACAGTTTACTAATGTTCCCACTCATACTCACCAGAGCAGACCTAATTTTCTGCTCTGGTGTCTCTCCTTCCAACCACACAGCTGATGAACTCCCAATAAGTGACCATTTCCTCCTCTCATTTAATAAAGTCTCCCTCTTCTTGTCTCCAAGCTGCACCGTCTCATCTCCTACTGTAATATTAAGAACATTACCTTGGACTTTCTTGCCTCTAGTATTTACCCCCTCATGGATTTTCACAATCTTACCGCCCCCGAAGAACTGGTCTCTCACTACAATGTTGGACTTCAACACATACTCAACTCTCTTGCTCTCAAAATTGCTGCAATAACCCCAATTCTGAAAAAAAATGGCACTGACCCCACCAATTTTAATAACCTACATCCAATCTCCAACCTGCCTTTCATCTCTAAAATCCTCGAGAAAATAGTAGCAACTCAACTCAATACCCATCTCTCCAACAATAACCTCTATGAACAGTTCCAATCTGGCTTCCGCTCCCTTCATAGTACAGAAACTGCCCTTTTTAAAATAACCAATGACCTCCTCATGGCAGCTAATTCTGGTTTACTCTCCATCCTCATCCTCCTTGACCTAACTGCAGCTTTTGACACTATTTGTCATTCCACCCTCCTTAACAGACTCTCTGCCCTTGGTATCACTCAGACCCCTCTAAACTGGTTTAAATCATTCCTGTCGTGCCGCACACAGTTCATCCAGCTAAAAACCTTCACATCCCAGCCCTCTTCTGTCACTTCAGGTGTGCCCCAGGGCTGTCCTGGGTCCCCTTCTGTTCATCATCTATCTTCTCCCCCTTGGTAATATCTTCCGCAAACACTCCATAAACTTCCACTGCTACGCCGATGACACCCAGCTCT
>NC_024327.1:9021766-9039371 GCF_000523025.1 Cynoglossus semilaevis | reverse complement strand
AGGAAGACCTAGGACACGCTGGAGCGACTACGTCGCTCGGCTGGCCTGGGAGCGCCTTGGGGTCCCCCAGAAGAGCTGGAGGAAGTATCAGGGGAGAGGGAAGTCTGGGTGTCCCTGCTCAGACTGTTGCCCCCGCGACCCGGCCCCGGATAAGCGGTTGATGAGGGATGAATGGATATTATTATTAAATGGTCAAGCTTACTATGACTCTGTCTTCATTGGCATCGGTTTACCTTGGTGTTTAGTCAGAATTTCCATACACCCTGCACGAGAACACTACATCCTGACAGGAAGACCACAGGTGTTCAGGTTGGCAGAAACATCTCGAGCACCATCACACTAAACACAGGGCCCCCCCAAGGATGTGTGCTGACCCCCCTCCTCTTCACTCTGCTGACCCACGACTGCACACCAACATTCAGCTCCAACCTCTTCATTAAGTTCGCGGATGACACAACTCTGGTAGGTCTCATCAGCAACAGTGATGAGACAAGGTACAGGAGTGAGGTTAGCTGTCTGGCCTTGTGGTGCAAAAACAACAATCTCTGCCTGAACGTGGAGAAGACAAAGGAGATTGTTATGGACTTCAGGAGGACACTCCCCTGATGTGCTGGGTTCTGTTCTGTTAGGCAACTGGACGTGAATTCACGTCCAGTTGCCTAACAGAACTTTCAAACTTGACCATGACCTGGATGACTGAGAATCTTCATAGACATCTTTGCAAAGAAGAGTGGGCAAATATTGTGACATCAAGATGTGCCACACTAATAGACACTGATAGAAACAGTTATGGGTCACATTAAAAGTGGAAAAAGTTGTGAAATTATTTATCTTTGTGTCTTTTTTTACATCACAAAAACCTGGCAATTGAACAAGGGTGTATAGTCTTTTTATATCCACTGTAGTGTAATCACAGCAGCAGAATGATCTCTAGAGTATCCAGACACAGAGGGCAGCACCTAACTTTAGCTCATATGAAGCAGGACATTCAACCATTTACGTTGGGTAGATGCCTTAAAATCTTTAGAAGAATAGAGTGCAGGCAGGATGGAACAGCTGGATAAAAGTGTCAGGAGTGATCTGTGATAGAAGAGTGTCAGCTAAGGTGAGGGGAAAGGTTTACAGGACGGTGGTGAAAGATTCTTGCTGTGCGAGGTGTCTTCAGGCAAGGAGTGGAAGCAACCGGTAGATGGTCGATTTGTTTTAATAGCAAAATGTCAAACAAAACAGGTCCAACAATAAAGCAAAATAAACGACTGGAGAAGTATTCAAGGAAATCTCGTACAACAGTAATTAATACACAAATCCTGTCAAGAATAACTTCTGAAGTATCATTAGTTGTTTATGCTTATATACCTGTGTGGGGGGAGTGATTTTTGACTTCCCGGGTGTGTGTTTAAATCTTGTAGGCCAATGGAAGAGAGAGGCTAGGCCTCTTGCGGCCAATCATATTATTGTTCTTGTATCATGTGATGCCTGCAGTCGCCACTATGTGACACTGCTGGCATCCATGATTCAGCAGTGTTGGAAGAACCTTTTGTTACTGAGTGGGGGGTTATCACAAGGGAAAAGTCCAGTCAACCACAGGTGGTCATGTAGATCAAAAGGAATGGATGGCTTCGGGGTTCCCTATGAGAAGGTAGATTGGGAGATCTTCCATTGTTCCTAGGAAGTAGAAGGTTGGTGTGAAGATCTCCCATTGTTCCCAGGGAGTAGAGGTGTTTTTAGAAAGTTGGTGTGAAGAGAATTTGGCGAAATTATCTTTGAATGTGTGGGGCTATGTGACTGTGTGCTCGGGAAAGCCATTTGGTGTCTTATCACCTTCCTGCTGCAGACCCAGCCAAATGTGAAAACCACTGAAATCTAACAGTGGTTGTATGGTTTATGAGACAATAGCAATAGGCAAAAGACAGGAGGCGGAGCTGGAGGTGGCAGAGTTAAAGATGCTAGGATTCTCTTTAGGAGTGACAAGAATGGACAGGATCAGGAATGAGATCATTAGCTGGACAACACAGACAGGAAGGTTTGGAGAAAAATCTAGAGAAGCCAGATTGTGATGGTTTGGACATGTGCAGAGGAGGGACAGTGGATACATTGGTAGAAGAATGTTAGAGATGGCGCTACCAGGTAGGAGACAAAGAGGAAGGCCAAAGAGGAGATATATGGATGCAGTGAGGGAGGACATGCAGATAGTTGGAGTCAGAATAGAAGATGCAACGCCCAAAACAATGACAATGGCAACCCCTGAAAAAGGGACAAGCCGAAAGAAAAAGAATAAAGAAGAATATCCCTTAAAATCTTTCCTGCTGCTTTTTTTCATACTGGTTTATACTGGAGAATATCAACTGGGGATTAAACTAGAGAGCTGTCAGGAGTATCTCTGTAGAATCTGTGCAGAATGTCTCTGGAGACTGAAGTTCAATGCATTGTCACCAAATATTTTATTTCATTGATTTAAATACACACACAGTTTAAAAAAATGCATATTCATAATCTCACTACTATTTTCACTTTTTTCTTACAGTTGATTTCAGAATATTCCAAATGTTGTCGAATATTTGTCCTGCTCACTTCTTTATTTTTCCATCCTCGTGGTCATTAGGCTCATTGTTCCACTTGAAGCCCATAGGTTCAGACAAGCTAAAATTGTCCTCCTCTGAGAACACAACACTGGACAGAATTAACACAGGGAAAAAAACAAGTTAGTGTCACCACTGACTTCATCAAAAAGCAGGCACAGCTGATGCCCTAGTTTTCTATTTTGTGGTGTACTTCTATATTTGAGTTGAAATAGGCTCCCATCATGCTCTCAGAAGTGTGTTTGATATCTCACCTTTCCTCACTGGTGTGTGTTTGTGGGCGTGTGTGTGTGTGACAGGTCTAGGTGAATAAGGAGGGAGCAGAATGCGAGTGCTGGAGACAGGTCAGGTCACTTAGAGCGCAGAAAATTATGTCACTTGTCTGTGTTGCGCAAAGACTCGGGAACCCACACACTGCCGAAGACTGGGGCATAAATAAAAATTGTTGAAGTTAAGGACACTGACTAGTGCACAGTGAGACACAGCACAGCATGGGGAAGCTCTCAAAATAAGTTTTTCTCTCTCTCCTCTACCTCTGCTGAACGACACTCCCAGAATATTCCTATTAGCTGCCGGTAGCCAAATGAGACACGACAGAAACACAAAGTTAGTATATTTTGGCGGCACAGCCAGGAGCCTCAGTGTCAGCGCAGAGAGGAGGGAAAAAATGAGAAGGTTGGCGTGCATTCTCACTCTGTGACCTGGGTAATTAGGTGTGGGTGTACAGCATAGGTGTGTATTTTCAACCCTGCGCTTGCCTTCCAGCAAGATCGAATCCCGGTTAGGGCGGTTGGTACCTTCCAGTGGACTCACCACCCGCAGGAAGGTTCAGGGGGGTTGGTACAGTGCAGTGTGATTTGGGTGGTGGTCATAGAGACTGCTGCCCCCGCAACTAGGTAACGGATAAGCGGATGAAAATGGATGGATGGATGTTAGTGAGTGATTAGGGCCGCTTTGACCATGTCATATATTATTACTCATTAAAAATAACCAGGTGTTTTTTTTAAGGTGAGGTGACCGGCGAGTAAAAAGTGACGAGAGAAGAGTTGAAGATTGTGCAGCTGTTCTGATGGTACACGGTGTGCAAACAATTACACTTAGTTCTATGGAAACACTGTACGTACATTTCTTTCCCGTCTCCGTCTGCAAGATATGATTTGAAATGACATTGGCTCCAGACTTCCTGACACAGCTCTGATGATGAGTTAACTGGAAAGGTAGAGTATGCTGGATTTTACAATAAAAACATAGGATAATTTCAGAGTACACCTAGGTCCTTTTAACAGGCCATTGACAGTGGACACAATATTTTACATATTTTTACTGCTTTTTCCTGATTTTTGTTTTTATCCTGGATGAAACTAGCAATCACAGCTTGCTCTGCTGTGAATTCTCTTTGGTATAACAATTCTCTTTTGTATTTGATTTTTTATCATATAAGAAAATTCAAGTTTCACTTGAACATTTCTGTACTTTATTTATTACACAGCCCCAGTGTTATAGGATCCTTAGCCAGTATTCAGGGATGTATGCATTGTAAATTCAAAGCCTTTTGATCATTCCCTGAAGCCTGAGCTAATAGGCTACAAGATGTTGATTTAGAAAAAAGAAGGGGATGTCGTCAGTGTAATAATACTGGGGAGTCACATGAAGGGAGGAATAAAAAAAGTCACATATATATATGCATTTCTAATGTTGACGAGTTAGCTTAGCTGCATTGGGGGCTGATTTTATTATTTTTTATTTCCGGGGGCTGCAAAACATGCACACACTGCATATGCTAATAATGTATCTTGCTAATTATTCTGTAATACTGTATTTGATACCACACATTTAGTAGCCGTAGCTGATTAATTTACATATAAAAAATCACAACCACACAAACATTTGGCTGCACTCAACAATAAGTTATAAACAGAATTTAGTAAATCATACAACTTGGAAAAAGTTGCATAATGTTTGCATTGTTTTTCTTTTTTATTTATTTTCCCTGCACTTTTTATTTATTACAGAATAAACCTCACCCATAGGTACATGCACCGTGTGTAGAATATAGAAAATGCCACAACAGATGTCAGACCACAGACTTGCATTTGTTGTGGCATCACTTTTGCAACAATAATGATGTCTTGCGCGCCTTTCCCACATATTGACATCTGCCTCCCAGATAAATGGCAGACAGTCGAACAAGTAGACAGGCAGCAGGAAAAAAAAACATGCTACCGTTAGTTCTCTCCACATAACAAGTTCCCCCTCGGTACATCCTAAGACTTTTATTACCACTGCTTTCCTCCCAGTCTGAATCTTTGAGGAGATAAGGAAAAGGAAAGAACAGAAGAGAAGGAAAGAGAGGTTGATGACAGAGGAAGGAAATTGGGACATGCAGCACATCAGCACTAATGAGGAGAAAACACAGAGTGAAGGATTTTGGAGAAAATACATAACAAGTGCGTTTATTCAGCAAGTTGACATTAAATTCCAGGTGTTTGGCTTATCTCAGTGAGGCAGTGGTTAAATTCCTGCAAAGCATTTTTTGAACACCCGCATAAGTTGTTCTGGGTTAATAATAATAATAAAAAACATGGTGTAATGCTTGATTATTTTCTATATTTATTTTTACTCATCCCATTTTGCTGCGAGACATTTACTTTAACGTGTAGCTCGGTAATTAATTTTGTAATCTGAAAGACAAGTTCATTGTAGTTGGTCAACATTAGGTATTAAAGGAGCACAAACCAGTCAAAGCTTTGAAAAATACCTTCTTAGTTTCTTTTCAAAAAGAAGATTGACATTTTTTTGTCTAATTGATTTGTGTAAAAGGAAGTTTCTGGTGCACTATTTTGAAATGACAGACTTTTTTTATTGCATTAATAGAGTTGCAACATGGCTTCCTTCCCTAAATCCATCCATCCATCCATTTTCATCCGCTTATCCGTTACCGAGTCGCGGGGGCAGCAGTCACCATCCAAATCACATTGCACCGTACCAACCCCCCTTAACCTTCCTGCGGGTGGTGAGTCTACTGGAAGGTACCAACCGCCCTAACCGAACTTGCCCAGGAGGTGAACCCTGGGGTTCCACACCAATGACAGAGACATTGCCTCTGGGCCAAAGCGCCACTCCTTCCCTAAATAGCTTTTTTTATTACTGAATAATATATTAAGAGCTATATTATATACATATTAAATATACCTGATTCCACAGGACTGGTTTAATTCAAAGTTATACTTTTAGGTTCCAAGCGCGACATGGGAACACTATCCAGTAAACTATCCATGTACAACCTTTTTAGGCCTGTGACCCCATTTCGACATCACAAATTTCTGGCAACTCCAGATATTTTTTTTCTTCTAGAATTAGTTTTGGATCATGTTCATCATACTGTGTTACAATTAAACAGTAGACAGATTAGTGACATTTTATTTTCCAGTGCAGCTCAGATACTTTAAAATGATGCATTTATTTGAACTTGATTTATATTCATGGAAGTGAAAGTTGTTTAATATTGTGTGGGGTGTTTTTAGTCATAATTCAAAAAAACAATAATAATAAGTAAATAAAAAACAACAATTTATTAGGATTTTATTAAAATAATTTACTAGACATTTCAGGTGACCCCAAGATTGAAAATTACTGCAGTAAATGTTTGCTTTTACTGCACAGTTTTCAAGTTTCTTCCAACTTCCTAATGGTAATGTAAAATAAGCAAAAGCATAAGACAACATTGTGAGTGCCCCTTGCAGAGTAAATAGAGAAACTATATATTTTCTGATAGTACTATATCTTGATAGTAAAAAAAGAGAGAGAAACAATTGAAAAATACACTTAAACATATTTAATGATGAAATAAGGTTGACTTAAACTTATACTTTTAAGACACCTTAATTGTTTTATTGTTCTGTACCAACATTAAAAATAGGTAACTACAACCAGGCCTGTTAAATGAATTAAAAGTGTTATTGTTTTATATATTTTAGTCCAGTTCACACATCACAAATCTAGTGTTAACCTCCAATTTTGATTAGCAGCAGCACAGTTCTTGACTTCTGTGAGACAGTCTTAAGGAAACCAGGCTGTACTTGACAAAAGGGGAGAGTGATATTTGGAGTAATGAGAAGTACTCACATACTGTTGTTCACATACACCTCAAGGGCAAAACACACTCCTTTGAGGACAACAATGTGCACATTTTGGCCAGGGAAGACAAATGGTTTGAGAGAGGGGTAAAATAAGCCATTTTTGTCAACCTGGAAAAACCATCAGGAGGAGGTGGGCTTAGACACAACCTATCACCCACATACAAAGCACTCTTAGGAACAATACCCAAAAGAATCTCCTCCGTTTCACATAACAAAGAGGCAGGTGACCGAAACCGTTCTGATGAGGACCACAACGACCCATCAGACTCTTAACGACTGTTTACACTTTCACAGTTGACCCCAAGGCCCCACCCAGCAGGGGGGAGTATATATTTGCTGTACTCCCCACCACCAGTTGGTAAGTAAGTAGTAACTGCAGAAGCCTCTTGGATGAGAGGTGAAACATCTTCTTTTAGAACGTCCAGTGGTCTAACAAAACTTAGTGTTACTTAGAGTTAAAAGAGACATGTTGTGAAGACTTCAGGAAGGAAGTAAGGGCAGTTCTGGGTAGTGTTGAGATATTCCCAGATGATTGGGAGACTACAGCTGCAGTGATGAGGGAGACAGGTAGGAAGGTGCTAGGTATGTCCTCTGGGCAGAGAAAGGAGGACAAAGAGACCTGGTGGTGGAATGAGGAGATCCAGGAGAGTGTGCAGAGAAAGAGATTAGCGAAGAAGAGATGGGACAGTGACAGAACAGAAGAGAACAGACTGGAGTACAAAGAGAGGACAAGGGAGGTGAAGAGGGAAGTGGCCAAGGCCAAACAAAAGGCATATGAGGAGTTGTATGAGAGTTTGGAAACAAAGGAAGGAGAAAAGGAGTTGTATAGATTGGCGAGACAGAGAAATCAAGCTGGGAAGGATGTGCAGCAGGTGAGGTTGATTAAGGACAGAGAGGGGAATGTGATCACAAGTGAGGAAAGTGTGCTGAGAAGATGGAAGGAATACTTTGAGGAGTTGTTAAATGAGGAAAATGAAAGGGAAAGTAGAAACGAGGAGCCAGAGACTAGTAGGAAGAAGGTAGATCAGGTTAGAAAGGATGAAGTTAGAAAAGCCCTGAAGAGGATGAAGAGTGGAAAGTCAGTTGGTCCTGATGACATACCAGTGGAAGTATGGAAGTGTTTAGGAGAAGTGGCAGTAAATTTCCTGACTGGTTTGTTTAACAGAATTTTAGAGACTGGCAAGATGCCTGATGAGTGGAGAAAAAGTGTTCTGGTGCCAATTCATAAGAAGGGTGATGCACAGAGTTGTAACAACTACAGAGGGATAAAGTTGATGAGCCATACAATGAAGATTTAGGAAAGAGTAGTTGAAGCTAGGTTGAGGCAGGAAGTGGAGATTTGTGAACAACAGTATGGTTTCATGCCTAGGAAGAGTACCACAGATGCAATATTTGCCTTGAGGATGTTGATGGAGAAGTACAGGGAAGGTCAGAAGGAGCTGCATTGTGTATTTGTAGATCTAGAAAAGGCATATGACAAAGTGCCAAGGGAGGAATTGTGGTTTTGTATGAGGAAGTCAGGAGTGGCAGAGAAGTATGTTAGTTTGGTGCAGGACATGTATGAGAATAGTACAACAGTAGTGAGGTGCGCTGTTGGGAGGACAGAAGACTTCAAAGTGGAGGTGGGACTACATCAAGGATCGGCCCTGAGCCCCTTCTTGTTTGCTGTGGTGATGGACAGATTGACAGATGAGGTCAGACAGGAGTCCCCATGGACTATGATGTTTGCAGATGACATTGTGATCTGTAGTGAGAGTAGGCAGCAGCTAGAAGAGAACCTAGAGAGGTGGAGGTTTGCACTAGAAAGAAGAGGAATGAAGGTCAGTCGCAGCAAGACAGAGTACATGTGTGTAAACGAAAGGCAGAACAGTGAAATAGTGAGGCTACAAGGAGCAGAGGTGGTGAAGGTGCAGGAGTTTAGGTACTTAGGATCAACTGTTCAGAGCAGCGGAGACTGTGGAAGAGAGGTGAAGAATAGAGTACAGGCAGGATGGAACAGCTGGAGAAAAGTGTCAGGAGTGATCTGTGACAGAAGAGTGTCAGCTAAGGTGAAGGGAAAGGTTTACAGGACAGTGGTGAGACCAGCCATGATGTATGGTTTAGAGACAGTAGCAATAGGCAGAAGACAGGAGGAGGAGCTGGAGGTGGCAGAGTTAAAGATGCTAAGATTCTCTTTAGGAGTGACAAGAATGGACAGGGTCAGGAATGAGGTCATTAGAGGGACAACACAGACAGGAAGGTTTGGAGAAAAAGCTAGAGAAGCCAGATTGAGATGGTTTGGACATGTGCAGAGGAGGGACAGTGGATACATTGGTAGAAGAATGTTAGAGATGGAGCTACCAGGTAGGAGAAAGAGAGGAAGGCCAAAGAGGAGATATATGGATGCAGTGAGGGAGGACATGCAGATAGTTGGAGTCAGAGTAGAAGATGGAGAGAACAGGGAGAGATGGAAATTAATGATTTGCTGTGGCAACCCCTGAAAAAGGGACAAGCCAAATGGAAGATAATAGAGGAGATAATATATATATATATAAAATATTAATATACGTATTATAAATATAAATATATAATATATACATGTGACTCTAAATCAGTCAATTGTCATTTTATTGTATTTCTTGCATTATATATAACATCAAGCAACATAGTCTTTTTATTTTTAAATTACATAATTTGGTGCATTTAGAGTAAAAAACTACGTATCTAACTTGCTGTATCATATTATACATTAATACATTATTATTTATATAAATATATTATATATGTTTAAATATAACATATATAATATGTTTTCCAGACTTCCACCCAGCCAGTTCCATTAGTGGATTGCTCATTACTGCATTATGGTAGCACTTTTTATATTTGGAATTACAAATTTGTTAGATTTGTTTGTGTTTTATTATGTTTTTGTTTGTTCATAAAAAAGAATCTTTGTGACCAGATGTATCAAATATGATACAAATTGAAACTAATTTATGGAAAATGATATTTAAATTTTTTTTGTGTTGTTTGTTCAGAGGCAGCAATAAAGTGTCCAAGTTCAAAGAATTGGAATTTCCTGTCAATTATTTAATGGTTTGGGCTTTACAGGGTTAAAAACAGTTAAACTAACACACATTAGCACACATTAGAATAATAAAAATCTAAGTCTCTCTTTTCATTAGATAAGGGTGAGCACAGATACCCCTGGCTCAGGCTGTTTGCCTTTGGACGTTACACGTCACCACAATAACTGGACATGTCGTGTTTTCTCTGCCCTCTTTTGCTAATTTGTTTCTGGACTGTTTCAATTTTCATATCAGCATCTGCAACTTTTTTGCCTCTTTAACCTTGACCCTGGGAGATATTGTGGAGTCCTGTGGCAAGGCTACACAGACTCCTTGGGATCATAAATAGACAATCGGAAAGCTTTTTTTTAGTGTGAGATAAAAAAAAAGAAAAAAAAAGTCAGTAATTGTTGTTGAAGTGCTTTTCCCATTGTCTGTGGAATCTAGCCCACTTCAGCTCTCCTACTGTCACTTTGCCAGATGTTTGGTTTAGGAAATTATAAACGATGTCTGCATTTCCCCTCCTGTTATCTGTTATTATTATTATAAGTCTTAGAGCATCATATAAAGTACTTCGTATGTGCTGACAAGATGAACATGAAACTTTGTTGTGTGTTTAACAAGTGACACAGTAGTTGTGTGGAACCAGATGAAGATATTGGATCAGTGTTATAACTTCTTAACGTAACTTCCTAATGAACAGGAACATTTACTTAGGATTAGGACTTTAAATATATTTAAATAAATATATATATAAATAATATATATATGAAGGTCATTCTATTCTTAAAAATAAATTTAAAAAAAGTAGTTTAGTAACTGGAGGATTGCGGCAGGTTTTTTTGTGTTTTTTCTACTACTTGAGTTAATTACATTTCTTTGACATACACAAATACAACTCAATATCTGTAACACTGCCAAAGAGTTAAGTCTGAAAAGGTTATACACATACCATACTCTGAGATTCCTCAGTATGCAGGTTAATTGGTAACATTTTTTTGTAGCAATATTTTGTATTATAAGGCTCTTCAACACCACGTAAAAAGAAAACCCAGTAATATTTGTTCAACATTTGTTTTACTTAAAGTGTAAAAAGTGTATTAATAAGTGACTGACTATTTAAATGTTAATTCACTCTATGGTTGTTAAAAAAAACAAAACAACAACAACGTTTACTAGATTGTAAACCAAAAGGAGTATCAGTTAAAATGTAAAAAAAGAAGCTGCAAACTCCAAAATAATGGTGTTGATTAAAAACATGAAGACAATTTGACCTTTGTGACCCATTACTTGTTCACATAAACTTTCTCCTTTGTTCTCAGTTAATCCACATATATTTTTTTTTAATTTATATTTCACATCAGTTTCAAAAGCCCCTTTAACATATGCTGTCTGTATCTGTGTTAGCTCAGCCTTTGGTTTTCCACTGCTATTACCATAATCTCCATCACCAAACATGCAGACAGAGAGAGAGAGAAAAGGGGAGAAGAGAGAGTAGCAGGGAGGGAGGGTCAACATCAAATATGATGAATGCCTTTCTATGATAAAGCTGCATGGAATGTCTTAGCCTTTAATCAAAACTATTTGTTTTTTGGGGGCAGCTCGTCTGTTGTCTCATGCGCTCATGTCCACTGATAGCCTATAGATAGATAGCCGATAGACATTAATGACACCATAAATCAGACCAAGTGATGCCAGGGTTTTTTGGTAATGTTTCCACTACAAGGATGGCAGTCGTTTGAGGAGGAGGAGCTTGAAAACTCTATCCAAATGTCAGATTTTGTGGTGATGGTTAGCAAAGTCGGGGAAACCGCAGCTAAATTAACATTGAAACGCACAATGTCAGAGTCTGTTGCTGTTTGGTGTCACGTGTGGGCATCAACATGGCAGGAAGCAGGCAGGACCCAAATGCAGTACTGGTGCATGTAGTTTATTTGAAGATTCTAAATTCCAAAAACCAGAAATATACGCAAAGTCGAGCAGAGCTGAGAACACGAACAGAGTTGAGCACAGCAACAGACTTGGTCAGGAACAAACTAGGAACAGCTACAACAAAAAGCTCGACACAACGCTGGCACGAAGGATACAGCGCTCACAAAAACAGTCACTCACCTACAATGATCCAACAAGGCCAGAGTGAGGGAGAGAGGTATAGATACAGGGATCACCAGGTGACACAAGTGAGGCTAATTACAGACACAGGTGAGTGTTATCACATAGATTACCCCACACAGCAGACAGCAGGAAAAGGAAACAGACAGACCTGAAAGTTTGGTGCAAAAATACAGAAGTGGGATTGGAAGTCATTTGCGAAGCATGTCTCCTTTTGTTCTCAGTTCTCAACTGGCAACATTTATACTTGAGCAGCATCAAAGACTGGGGCCAAACTCCACTGATAAGCTGCTCTCTGGTGGATATGTGAACGCCATGATTCTTCATTGCATATCCCTCTTCCTTTCACTGTGATAGTCTGCTCATATAAACACACCAGCCCGCTCCGAGCCAGGATCTAAACAAATCTGAAATGATTGATTTTACAGAGTCTATGAGATAACTGTTCATCGGCCAATACCCTATTAATAGAAAGACCCTGAAACCTTCATACGGGAGGGAAGGGGCAAGAAAACACTGCTGCTGTGTTTGAACAGAGGTGGAGGAAGAAGAGGAGGAGGAGATGGAGACGGTGGCGGAGGAGTTGGAACAGATGTTTAGTATTCTGAGAGTCAGATGATGTAATTCCATGTCAATTAGTTAGGATTTTAGGCATTAGGATGTTCTGTTTTGGGTCAGCATGAATGTTCACACAGAGAAATGCTCCTGAATTAGTGTTAGTTGTAAACGCTGAAACACTAGACAGTTTTTATGGGCTCAGCAGGGCCTCAGCGTATGATTTTCTAATGAGCACGTTAGTGGAAAATAGAATTATTTTTCAACGTAAATATTTTGCTCCCACAAAGAAAACCTAAAAATATCCTCTCACTGCGTGTGTAATTGAAAATGCATACTCATACATTGTGAGGCAATACAGTAAGTGCTGCTTGGTGTGTTTTCCTTGTCACAGCTGATGATAAACTAAGGAGCAGTACATAGATCACAATCACAAAAGCTGTTTGTTTGATTCTCATATTAGCAAGAGAAAGCTATCTAGACAGTGGCTGCCAGTGTGCATTTCTAATCCCTAGATGACTCATAGGCACAGCAAATCATATTTATCTACATGCTGTCAAAAATGTCAACGACATATCAAATGGAAGGAGGAGATACCTGAAGGAGAGGTGCTGGAGGGAGGAGGAGGAAGCATGGGAGGAAATGTACAACAATGTGTATTTTTACCGCTGCATGCAAACACACACACACACACACACACACACACACACACACACAAATGTGCCATTGGCATTGTGCCATTGGTTAACATCTAAAAAGAGATGATGTTGTTCTGGGCCCTTATTTTATCATTAGTTCGTAGGTAAAGTTCTAAAAATTCTGAATGATTGGAAGGTTAAAAAGCGGTTTAAGGCAGCAGATGTTGAAGACTCTGAATCTACAGAAAGTAACACAACCACAAAGTACTAATTATAATATATTTAAAGGCTTAATGTTGATTATTTGATGACTTTGCTCTAACACCTCATATTATGTGACTGATCTGAGTTAAGTAATCAGTGTGCTGTAGAAATATGGTTGTACAATTTGGGTCTGACACCTGGGCCCCAGAAACTTGGGTGTTTTGCCCAAAGAAACCAGAAACGATGTTTCCAGTACACAATATGAAATATTGGTCAGATCGTTGATACACCGCAGATGTAGAGACTTCCGTGATGACTTAGAAGAAGCCACAACATGCTCCTGGACTTTTATTCAAATAACATCCTTCTCTAACCTTGGTCAGAGCTGTTTTGTTCCAAAGCCGCAAATATTTACTTTAAGGTGATCTCAATGCTTTCAGAGCCCTAACCCCACTGGTCACTGCAGATATTAAACCTTTTCTCTGTAAAAAAGACTTTGTAAGTAGGTTGGAATGTAAAAAAAAAACATTCTAAGCAAAAGTGCCATTAAGATAAACCATGCTCGGCGCCTGAACTCCACTGAGCTAAACCCATCTTTTAAAAATCTTCCAAATATCAAGCAAGTTTAAGGGAAGTTATTAGAAGCTGCTTGATGAAAAAAAAGTTTACGACCATTCGTCCAACTCCAGATAAATTTGAGACTGAACTTTTTTTCGTCTTTCATTATTGCTGCAAGTCTGGCCTAAACCCCTTGTGTGAAGTTACTGCTGCTATAGGGATTTAACCAATGTCCAATGTCTTATGGTGGTATTTAAAAAAATACTTCACTGCAGTTTGGTTGTTTTACATGCAAAATATTTTCTTGTATATTTTTGCACACAATCACATAAAATGTATGGAAACCAGATATTAATTTATCTTTTTTTTTTTTTACATATTGTGTGTTGTATGTGTGGTTGTTTCAAAGGACTTTCCACTTTACCTTTGCCCTTAGTGGCCGCGTGTGTCTGTGTGCACACATCTGAGCATGAGTGCTGTTGCTCCGTGCATGGTGGGTGTCATGTATCCAGCAGTGAAGCTGGAAGATAATTGGCATCACGGTCTGACTCTTAGCAGCCTGAGCTGACCTGAGAGCTGCAACAAAGTGCAGGCATTGCAGGCACCTGCACCATTAGTCACCTCGCATCTACAGTCGTGAAAAAATTAGGACACCCCATTAAATAGTCAGCTCTTTATTAAGAAATGTTCACATATCAATGTCCAAGCTTATTTTTATTTATTTCTGGAAAAGAAAGTGATTTAATAGCAATTTTACAAAAAAAAAATACTGTTGTTTTACCCATAGAACAAAAGATATGAACAAAAATGCATATTTTACTAAAGGAAAAAGTGAGGACATCCTACCCCCTAATAGCTAATGTTGCACCCATTGGCTGAAATAACTTCAGTGAGATGCTTCTTGTAGCCGTCTACCAGTCTCTGACATCGATCTGAGGAAAGTTTGCCCCACTCCTCAATGCAGAATTCTTTCAGCTTAGAGATATTTGAGTGGTTTCTTGCAAGGTTTCAAGTCACCCCACAACATCTCAATGGGATTGAGATCCGGGCTTTGACATGGCCATTCAAGGACTCTCCACTTGTTAAATTCTTTTGAGACCTTTTTAAATCCCTTACCAGACTCATAAGCAGCCATACTCTTCTTTCTGAGGGCCTCAGACAGCTCTTTGGATCTTCAACAGTCAGGGGCACACCAAACTAAATGTCTGAGGTTTAAATAGAACAAGGCTCCTTCAAAATGCTGGGTAACGATGTTCTGATACATCAGGTGTATTTTTAACCATTTTAAGTGGGAAAATATGAGGGGTGTCCTAATTTATTCCTAACCAGAAATTGCATTCTTTTTAAATTACATTTCACAGAAAGTTTTAAAAAGGCCTTTCTTAATTTTGAATTGTTAAGTTATATTACTTGGATCCCTCAGTATTGTTAAAATTGATATTAAATATCCATATGTCCAAATATGTTAAAAAACATACAGGCTTTCAAAGGGTGTCCTTATTTTTTCACATGACTGTACACTTTTGAGTTTGCATGCACATATACACTAGAGGTCAAAATTAGATAAGTATTTATAAACAACAGATTTTTTCTGAAATAATGTCATCTTCACTGCTCAACAGTTGAAGGACTTTTTGTCGTGTCTATACCATGCTACTAGAACACTTTTTCTACAAAAGAACAAAGGCATTTTAAACAAAAAAACAAAAGTCATTCAGAGCAGAGGCCTGTATATTTCCTACTAATTGCTGACTGTTGTAACCTTCAGAAAATTTAGTTGTAATCTGTAATCTTTTCCATGCAACAGTCATTGTTGTTCTCTAATTTTGATCAGTGTGTTTTCTGCAAAATAATGTTTTTTGATGAAATGCCTTGGTTATTTTGTGGAAAATGTGTTCTAGGAGCATGGTATAGACACGACAAAAAGTTATTCAACTGTTGTGCAGTGAAGATGACATTATTTTAGAAAAAATCAGTTTATAAATCATTCTCTAATTTTGATATCTACTGTATTACTTGTTTGAGTGCAGCATTCTGTGGCAAGCCAAAAAGCTAAAAAACAGATAAAGATAAATCTCATTTTACTATTTGGTAATTCCACAAAAGGGACATCTAATCAATACAGATGCACACAACTCCTGCTTGATTTAGACCAGCGCATCAGCATTGGTGGCTCACATTGCACTAAACCAACTTTGTTTTGAATGTCCTTCACTAAAAGCAAAATGAAAACATGAAGGACAGAAAAAATGAATACCATTGATAAAAGATTTTTTTTCTGTCAGTTTGAATGATCAACTTATTAAAATGGGAAAATGTCAAGAAATATATGAAAAAGGGTAAAATTCAAAAATTTGCTTCATAGAGTTGGTGGATTTAGTCATTTCATACTGTTGTCCTCACCAATATTAAACAGTCTGTTGTCCTAGGAATCCAGGTTAAAAACGAGTTAGTCAACAGGTCAGCTGTACTTACTATCCTGGGGAGGCTGGTTTGCCACATTTGACCTGAAGTTGAAAGCTCCACAGACACATGCTGAGCTTCAGTGCTGTCTTTCCCACACGGTGTATAAATGACGTGTATTAAAGCAATGATGAGTTGATTGACATTGATGTCTTTCTGTGGGTTAAAGTGCATTAAATCTTTGATCTGATATTCTACAGATTAATTGATGCAATTCACATTTATATTGAGAACTTTCCTTCATAGTTTTGGACGATACTTGCTTCTGACTCCTTTCTTCTTTAATAAAAAAAAACAGATTTAAATCAGGACTGCAGGCAGGCCTGTCACTGTCTTGAGGATAATATATAACATTCTTGTAAAAAGAAAAAGTCTTGATGGATAATTATTTTTTGTTTGTTTCTTAGTTGAACAGCTGCTTTTACATTCAAGCTGCTGATAATGGATCTGCCATTAAAATGCTGTACAAGCATTTTTTTTAACTGTTTTGCATGTAATATAAATGTTATATAGAGGGTAGACATTCCTTGTGTGAGCCTAGCAAGGCTTTTTATCCTGTGGAGAAAGTTCAGGGTTCAACTCTTTCCAAGTTGCAGCTGTCACGTGTGGGCATCGACATGGCAGGAAGCAGGCAGGACCCAAATGCAGTACTGGTGCAGGTAGTTTATTTCAAAGAGCAAAAACAACAAAAACTCACTTCTACACAAGAACAGGACAAACTAGGAACTTGACTGAGCATAGGAACAGCTACACCATTAACCAGATGCAATACACAACACAGTCACTTACTTACACTAAATCAATCACAATGATCCCACATGGCCAGAGTGAGGGAGAGAGGTATATATACAGGGAGCACCAGGCGACAAAAGTGAGGATAATTATAGACACAGGTGAGTGTGATCACACAGATTACCCCACACAGAAGACAGCAGGAACACACAGACCTGACAGCAGCTGGTTTATGCATTGTTATTAGACAGTGTCAGAAATGTGACCAAACCACTGAATAAAGGCAATTTGGCAACTTTCCCCAGGCCCAGTGCATAATACAGCTGGCAGTGGAAGACGATCTCCAATCCCAGTAGAGCAACATTTATTTATTCTAATTTTAGTGCAGGCCTATTTGGATCTTTCAGACACATGTTGGTCAGCTCTTACAGTGGGGGGAAATAAGTATTTGGCCCCTTGCAGATTTTGCAGGTTTGCCCACTTACAAAGAATGCAACGATCTATAATATTAATCATATGTATATTCTAACAGTGAAAGACAGAATCCCAAAGAAAATTCCAGAAATTCACATCATATG
>NC_024327.1:9017821-9021053 GCF_000523025.1 Cynoglossus semilaevis | reverse complement strand
CATGGTGGTGGCAATATAATGCTTTGGGGGTGCTTTACAGCCAAGGGGACGGGACACCTCCATCTCATTGAGGGAAGGATGGACAGGGCCATGTACCGTGGAATTCTGGACCAACACCTTTCCTCAGTGAGAGAGCTGAAGATGGGTCGATGATGAGTGTTTCAGCACGACAACGACCCTAAGCACACTGCCAAAGCAACAAAAAAGTGGCTGAAGAAGAAGCACATCAAGGTTCTGGAGTGGCCTAGCCAGTCTTCAGACCTGAATCCAATTGAAAATCTTTGAAGGGAGCTAAAAATTCAAGTTGCCAGACGACAGCCTCGGAACCTGAATGATTTGAAGGCTGTCTGCAGGGAGGAGTGGGCCAACATCCCTGCCGAAATGTGCACAAACCTTGTCACCAACTATAAAAACCGTTTGACATCTGTGCTGGCCAATAAAGGCTTTTCTACAACATGCTGTTTGTCCAGGGGGTCAAATACTTGGTTATCAATTTAAATAAATTCATATTATGTGATTTTCTGGAATTTTCTTTGGGATTCTGTCTCTCACTGTTAGAATATACATATGATTAAAATTATAAATCGTTGCATTCTTTGTAAGTGGGCAAACATGCAAAATCAGCAAGGGGCCAAATACTTATTTCCCCCACTGTAAAACAAAGAAAGCTGTGAGATGTAGCTACAGATGTAGAAACACCACTTAACCCTCCTGTTGTCCTCGGGTCAAAATGACCCGCCACTGTGTTAAAAACCAAATACAAATTCCCTAACTGATATTTGAAATTTAATGACTTTTCCTAGATTGACCTCAACAAAAAGTGAATTGTTGCCTATATTCATGTTTCCATGTAAGCTGTACAAAAAAATGATGTTTTATTCTGTCTCAGATCAATCAATAGCAGACATAAACAAGACAAGACAGGTGGTCTTCTTGCAGACTGCACTGCCTGTGACCCGATCTGACCCAAATGTAACAATATTGCCCCTTTGTCTGTGTGGACTCCCAGAGGCTGTAAAGGTGCTGCAAATGACAGTATCCCAAATTATCTCTGTGTTGAAGCCTTGAGTGCGCCTTATAACGTTGAACAGGCTCTAAAGCTGATTTTTTTCAGATGTCCAACAAGACTTATCTGATTCAGAAGAAGAAGATGGAGAGGAATACAACCCAGAGCATGATGAATCATCTTCAGAAGAAGAAGAAATCACTGATTATGAGAGAGAGAGACTTTCCTTTCAAAAAATGTCAAAATAACCGTGTGCATGTGCTGAGCCATGCTGAGTCATTCTGTTCAGTCACTCGGGTCAGATCAAAGACATGCACTTTGGATTCTTTTACTTCTTGATGTTCTGTTGTTCTCTTTATTTGGGCAGAGAAGCTAGATCAGACTGGTTCTGTGACCTATCTCCAAGCGTAACAGTCAGTGCTATCCGTACCATACACTATCCTGTTGTAAACCGTCAGCATGCACATCTTTCTTCAGTACTTCTCCATTTAGTACAGCATAACAACAGTATTTAATAGCAGTATAAATTGATATGGAAACTTAATATAATGAATATATTGTAAAGATTGAATAGATGTATTTACAATATCTTAACACAAACAATACAATTAATAGGCTAACATAGAAATAGTTGGTTGCAATTGATAATAATCAGGTTTGCAAATTATCCTCTGATTCAAACAATAGATTTTTTCATATACATACAAATACATATATATTTAATATTTATATGTATATATGTATATACTGTATATAGGTATATGTAAATCAAACCTTAAATTGAAACCTGAAATTTACATTTTTCATAATTTATTTATGAATCTAACTAGTCTACATTCGCTGGATGAGCAAAAAAATATGTCAGTGTAAAAACTTCCACTTGTTAAATCATATATATCCTGAAAAATGAAATACTTTTTTTGTTTAATGGTTAATTTTTCAATTACTTTTAGTTTACATTTAAATATACTTTAACAGAACTGCCCAGGTAGATCAAAACTGCAGTCAGTGCATCTCTATGAATCAAATGCATTTATATGCAGAGCCATCAATCCTGATGAGGCTTAATGATACTTTTATGCTTGATGATCTTAGGACTCATCAAAGTCATGGTTTGGGCAACGCCATGTGACCTTTGTGTATGTGTGAGTAAGTGCATGTTAGTGTTGGGCGCAGGATGCTGCTGGCAGATACAGTATAATGCGTGCTTTTTGCTTCTCCCCTAATTCAATCAGGTTCCTCCCCTCCACTGTGACCTCTTTATTCCAATTTGATTAGTGGGCAAAAGCCATCAAGATTTCCTCAACAAAATGAATGCTTATATTAATCCCCACAATTTCCATTTAAAACGTAGGGGCGTTGACTTGATTAATAAGGGCTGATGCTGAATAATTACACAGCAAACATAGGGAGGGTTATAGGAAAAGCACAGCTGGGCCTGCCCCTAAATGCCCTATGGGAAAGCACAGAAGAGGGGGTCAAAGTAAAGCAATGGCAATGACTGAGGTAATGAATCTCTTAGCTGGCCCCTTATGCAATTAACAAGCAATGCTTCTATTAATTTGGTTCCGCCAGAGTGGTGACTGGTCAGATGTCTCAGGGTCATGGGTCGAGAGCAGAGGTCAAGCCGACAACAGCACAGAATAAAAGAGAAGAGAAGAGTGTGGAATTGAACGGAAGAAATGAGAAGGGGAAAAAATTGTAAATAATCTGATTCCAAAATAAATGTTCGTGTTTCTAGGATTGTTGCTACATTCTTCATGCTTTGTGATGACATTTGGGCTGAAGAAAAAAGAAGAAACCACTATTAGAATTAGGTATTCAGGGATGCAGGTATGAAAGGAAACATCTTGCGCACATTTAATTGAGTAGTGATTATTTGTTGCATGCAGTGTTTGAGCATTCAATAAAGGCTCGATCAATTGTGGGGTTGGGCTACAAGGAGAGAAGACAAAGAATAGAACTGATCCTTAAAGAACCAATTTTAGGTTTACATAAATTAATCTGTTGTAGCAGGGCGAAGAAAGCGCAGGAGACGGGAGTGAGTTTACTCTTTATTCCAAAAGCGCAGAACAACTGAACTTCAACAACTCAGCGCGCCAAAACATAGGCACCGTAAACCACGCCCCCAGCCCACAGTCCTGTAGGATGAGAGGCATCCCTTGCAGTGCAAACACAAGAGGCTGCCACACACCAGCCACACCCTGGTCCGCCACCGCCGCCACA
>NC_024327.1:9011617-9016614 GCF_000523025.1 Cynoglossus semilaevis | reverse complement strand
ACAGCTGCTGAAGGGCGTCGTATTTCCCGTGTAGTGGTGGGGACCGCAACAACTGCATGACTCGGCGTGTAGACTGTTGGTCGAGGGTTGCGACAACCATGTAGTACCTCGGTTCGTCCGCGGTAATTCCACGCAGGTGAAACAGTGCTTCTACGTGTTGGAACCACGAAGCCGGGTCGTTCTGCCAAAATTCAGGAAGCTTCACGGCCGCAGCAAAAGCGACCGGCTGTGAA
This sequence comes from Cynoglossus semilaevis, assembly GCF_000523025.1. Classification (NCBI taxonomy): domain Eukaryota; kingdom Metazoa; phylum Chordata; class Actinopteri; order Pleuronectiformes; family Cynoglossidae; genus Cynoglossus; species Cynoglossus semilaevis. The sequence goes on along the minus strand of NC_024327.1, from coordinate 9,016,381 downwards.
TGTTCCGCTGACATGCCTGAAGAGGAGACACGATCCTCTGTAGCATCGAACATGTTCAATTCGGGGTCACCAATGTAGCAGGGCGAAGTAAGCGCAGGAGACGGGAGTGAGTTTACTCTTTATTCCAAAAGCGCAGAATAACTGAACTTCAACAACTAGTGATGTGCGGATCGATCCTGAAATATCGATACTTCCGATTCTGGATCTTTATGCTCTGAAATCGATTCTGAAATCAAAATATCGATACTTTTGATACTTACCCATTCTGAGATGAGGTGTATCCTAAACAGAAACATGGTGAAAAGTATCCAAATTATTGAGATGTTGTCTAAGTGACGCTCGGTTGGTGGGACTACTTCTTCTTCCGCCTGGGTGTGTGCGTCATGCGTAAGCACAGGGGCTCTACTCCGTGCTCCCACTCAGTCACTATTGATGGGAATTTCGGCTCTTTTTTAGAGAACCGGTTCTTTTGGCTCGGGTCACTGAAAAAATCCGACTATTTCGGGTCCCAAATGGCTCCTCAGATTATTTATTTTATTTTATTTTTTTTATTTTTGTTTTACAAATAGCATGTTTTGGTGAATAATGAAATAGAAATGTAAAACATAAAGACTATCATGCTTATTCAATGAATGGCTTCATTTATTCATTCATCTTTATTTAACCTCTGTAAAAATATATTATGAAATACAAAAACAGAGACCCATCGGAACAGGTTAGGTTAATCGAGATAAAAATAAAAGCAGCACTCAGGTAAAAAAATACTAAAAAAATACTTTTTTTGATTGCTTAAGAATGTTTCATCCTACCACAAAATGTGGTTTATTTCTCTTTGTGTAGGGCTGTGTGGAGAATGTAATACTGCACCATAAAAGTTCACTTCCTAAAAGAGCATTAAAAATTGGTCAAAAGCAGAAGAAACATATTTTAGCATTTTAGTGACAGACAGTGCTTATATCATATTTTTACAAATACAATATAAGCACCTAATCTGCAGTTAATGATATTGTAAAACGATTTAGGGAGTGTGGAGAAATCTCAGTCATAAGGGCTAAAGGAAACCTACCTCTGAATGTGCATGGCTGTTATACCTGCTGCAGTGCTGCAATCAAGCGATTGGTTCCACCTGCGCTCACCGGCTGTCGCCGATGAGTGAGCAGTGTATTTAAGCTGCAGCCACACACTCCTCGCTGCCAGATCGTCTGGTCTGTTCACCGAGGCAGCACGGTCTCGGTCCTGTTCCAGTTGTGGAAATTCCCTGCAGTCCTAGACTTACCTGTCGTGACGATCCACGGCCAGTCTCACTGTCTCTGTGGACGAGATTCCTCTCGCCGCTTTTTTGAGGAGAGTTCCTGCAGTTTTCTGCTCAGCCTTTCCGCTCCTGATTTGGTTTCGCTGCTTCGTTGTCTAGAGGGAATCCGCCGCGGTGACGTCACTCCGCGAGATTCGCTATCAAGTGGGAGTAGCTGCGTCAGCCATCGGATCTCTAAGCGGAGATCACGTTTGTCAAGAGACTTTTTTGCTCCAAGCGGAGACTCCCTTTGTTCAAAGACTTTTCATTATCAAGACACCTGTTTATACTCCACGGTCATTTGAGAGACTTTCTTTTATTTCAAGAGGAGATTCCTTTGTTGAAAGACTCTTTCAGTACTCGTACAGTATTTGTACCTCCTGATCCCGCAATAAACGAAAGAGCTTTTGCCTTAGTGTGTTGCATTTGGGTCCAAAAGCCTTACAATCCTGACAGTACGATCTGGCCAGTATGGACCCAGCACACACAAACCAGGAGAGAGCAGAGAATGCTTCTCTGTCCCAACATGATTTGTTAATCTCTGCCGTTCAGGGTTTGTGCGCTGCTTCCACCGCACAGGAGCAGAAAGTGACTGCACTCGCTGCCCAGGTGCAACAGCTTACTGCTGCTCTGGCTCAGCCAGCTGCCCCTTCTCCATTGCCACCTTCTGCTCTGGGGGCCACCACTTCCTCCTCGCCTCTCCAGGGTCTAGGTTGGGAGCCCAAGGTGGGCTCTCTGGAGCGCTACGCAGGAGATATTGAGGGGTGTGGCCTGTTCCTCACCAACTGCAGCATCCTGTTTGCCCTCCAACCTCACACTTTTGCAAGGTGGCGTTCACCATTAACCACCTAACAGGGAGGGCTCGGTTGTGGGGAATGGTGGAGTGGGATCGCCAGACCCCCTTTCTGGATTTTTCCCGGGAGCTATGCAAGGTTTTTTGGGCCCCCAGGCTGGGACCTGATGTGTCTGGAGGTTTGTCAAGGGACAGACTCTGTCTCAGATTATGCCATAGACTTCCGCATTAAGGCGAGGCAGAGTGAGTGAAATGAAACTGCCTTGTGCGACGCTTTTCTCCGGGGGCTGAACTCAAGCATCAAGGACGAGTTGGTTTCTCATGATCTCCCCACGACTCTGGACGCCATCATTGAACTTATCATCATTGATAGACGCATTCAGGCGAGGCGCCAGGAGCGGCGTCTTTCCGTAGGGTCGTCCGTTGATTCGGAGCCTGTGCGCCCGGACTGTGGGAGACGGCAGGCGAGGTGGTCTGTTTTCTTCACCAGGTTCCGCTTTACCCTGTCTTATCGGCCAGGTTCAAGCAACAACAAGCCAGATGCCCTTTCAAGACAGTTTTCAGGCAAAGGGGTGCCTGAGTTCCTGGAGGACACTGTTTTACCACCCGCCTGCTTAGTTGATACCGTTACTTGGGACATTGAGCAGAAAGTCAAGGCAGCACTGGAGAGTCAGCCCGGCCCCAGCACTTGTACCCCTGACCGTCTCTTTGTACCTGCAGGACTACGCTCTGAGGTTCTGCAGTGGGCTCATAGCTCAAAGCTGATGGGCCATCCTGGGGTCCGCTGCACCACAGAAGTCCTGCAGCAACGATTCCGGTGGCTGTCTATGGGGAGCGCTACGCACCAGTTTGTGCAAGCCTGCTCTACCTGTTGTCAGTCCAAGCCTTCCAATCTTGCTCCAGCGGGACTACTCCAACCTTTACCAATACCTCACCGTCCCTGGTCCCATATTTCATTGGACTTTGTTACTGACCTGCCCATCTCAGGGGGTAATTCAGTTATTCTTACCATTGTGGACAGGTTCAGCAAGATGGCCCATTTTGTTGCATTGACCAAGCTCCCTTCAGCCAAGGAGACGGCACAGCTTGTCCTCACTCACGTTTTCAGGATCCATGGTCTCCCTCTGGATGTGGTCTCGGACCGAGGTCCCCAGTTCACTTCAGTGTTCTGGAGGGAGTTTTGTTCACTGATTGGTGCCACAGTGAGTCTGTCCTCTGGGTTCCACCTGCAGTCTAATGGGCAGACCAAGAGGGTGAACCAGATTCTCGAGACGACCCTCCGCTGCCTTACGTCCAAACAACCCACCGCTTGGTCTGAATGTCGGAATATGCTTAAAACATTCTGACCAGTTTGGCCACAGGACTCTCTCCCTTCCAATGTGTCTGTGGGTATCAGCCCCCCATCTTTCCTTCTTTAGAGAGGGAGGTCACCTGCCCATCTCTTCAGTCATTTGTTCGGCAGTGTAGGAGAGCCTGGTCCCAAGCTTGGGCTGCCCTGTTAAGGGCCAGAGGACGATACACTCACTACGCAAACCGCCACTGCTCTAAAGCACCCTCCTAGGGTCAGAGGGTGTGGCTCTCCACCAAGAATCTGCCCCTTCAGTCAGATTCCAAGAAATTAACCCCCAGATTTGTTGGTCCATTCCCTATTGAAGGAATAATCAATTCAGCTGCCGTCTGATTAAAACTACCTCGTAGTATGAGAGTTTACCCTACTTTTCACGTCTCCCAGATCAAGCCTGCTCTTGACAGTTCCCTTTCCCTGGTCACACCCCAGCCGCCCCCTCCCTGCCTGATTGACATACACAGTCCGACGCATCATCTGCTCCCGCGAGGAGGAAGGGGTCTTCACTATCTAGTTGATTGGGAGGGATACGGTGGGTTCCAACACGCCACGCCTCGGACAAATCTCTAATCCGGGAGTTCCACCAACGCATTCCGGACCAACTATCACGTTCACAACCGTCTCCTTCCAGGTCTTGATCTCCTGCTCCTGGGAGGCAGAGGAGGAGCGTGGTCGAGTCTGATGGCAACCTCTCTGAGGAGTACTAAACTGATAATTTCCCTCCTCGTTGTTTCTTGGGACGTCAAGAGCCGAGTGGTCTTCCATTTAGGATTAAGTCTTCTGGCACTGGCTGTGTTTTTAAAATCCTGCTTCAAAACTCATATTTATTGCATCCCTTTCCTGACCAATAATAGTCTTCTACTTCTCACAAGTTGCTTTTTCATTCTAACCTTCCTTCACATTTAACTGTGTGCTGAACTGAGTTCTGCTTAGAATCTTCTAGGGTCATAACTCAATGTCAGGAAACTTTTTCTGTTAGATAGGACGGTAAAAAAAACGCTGTTAGTTCATACCCCAGTTTCCTAACACACAAAGAATTCAAATAAAGATCAAATACGAGATCTCAAATTTTAAAAGTTTTACTTGCAAACAAGGAGTGCAGAACAATGGTTACATTCAGAACTGCACTGAGGAACTCCCCAATGCTCAAAGCTTAAATACAGTTTTTTCACATACACGTCATTTTTCACATCAATGGTCAGTAGCTTAACCCTTTGCAGCCATGTGGTGTTCACATACCACTTCTGAGCGCTGATTGGCAAAAACTGCTTCAAACAAAGATTATCCACCAATAGAAAACATGTACATGTGCTGAGCTATTCTGCTCAGTAACTC
>NC_024327.1:9007983-9010038 GCF_000523025.1 Cynoglossus semilaevis | reverse complement strand
TGTTGCTAGGCTACTTCGGCTATAGTTTAGGTCCGTGAAGGCACGCCCCTAAACTCCTCCTAGTGGGAGTGTCTTTGTTTTTGCCTTTTTCCAAATTTTTAACTATGCAGCGTTTATTTCAAAATGGCAATTGTATTGCAAGACAAAATGGCGATTCCTTCAATATTTACAGCATTACGTCTTTATCTTCCCCTTGGTCTTTTTGGAGATGATTTTGAACTTGTTGGAGATGTTTACGCTCCTTCTTAGTTAATTCTTTACCTTGTGTTTGTCCCATATTTTAAAAATATTAATAATAATAATGAATAACTATTGTTAATTATAATTATAATATTATTATAATAATAGCAATATTTCAACAAAGATTGTGGTCAACGATCAGTCACTCGTCCACAGAGATCATCGTCTGTACCAAGTTTCTACGGGACCTAACGCACCGCAAGTACAGCTGTCACTGTGAACCAACTTTCTCAATTTTGACCACAATCAAAAAAAAAAAAAAATACACATAAAACACTTTTATTGTCTCCGAGACTGTCTTTATATACAGTTTTAATTTCTCTTGGAGACAATCATTCACACAATTCTCATTCACTCAAAACGTGATTTTGAGTGAACCATCAGCATGCACACCTTTCTTCAGTACTTCTCCTTTTAGTACAGCACTGAAAAACAAACAGTATAAATTGATATGGAAATTTAATATAATGAATATATCGTTAATATTTGAATAAATGTATTTACAATATCTTAACACTCAAAGTCAGAGCCCACTATCCATTAATAACTCTTAATAACAGACTTGCTGACCTCACCCTGGATTCTCTCATTTTAAGCAAGCTACCACTTCAAAAGATGTCCAGCAGCCTCAAGGTTTATGGTGAACCAAATAAAGGGAGAAGTTGTTATAAATTATCACTGTGCCAAGCTGCTCTGTTTCCCTTTAGAACTTAGGGAGGCTTGATCCTTTTATGTATGAAAGAAAGCACTACCATGTGTTTTCAAACATGGGGGGGGGGGATGCTTCAGGGATGGACTGTCAGGGCTGTGTCCTGTATGGCTTAAAAATGCTGCTTTGTTAAGTGGCAGCAGTGGAGGAAATGAAGCTTGACACTATTTTGATTCTGAAAACACCATCTTGCCTGGCCCTGCCCCAGCGATTATCCTACTTCTTAAAAGTGTTGCATGCATTTACAAAATCCATGAAGTGTGTGATGGAAAATAGTCCAGACTCAAGGTTCGATCTCTCTGAACCAACCACCTTTGCAGCTCCCCTATCTGATTGTGAGTATTTTTTTGCACTAAAAGTGTTGTTCTTTTTTTAATTTTTTTTTCAAGTAAAATAAATACATTTTACAATGATTGGCTAATCCTTTAGCTTAAGCGTTAAAGTGCTTGTGCTTTCCTTGCGCTTAGTGCCAAAAGTGGATAATTATGTTAGAATATTTACATCTGCATACACATTGTTTGGCTCCTGCTGCTTAATTTGCAGATACAGCATTTCATTCTACATGCCGTTATATTTGTAGTAGATAAGAAGCACAAAGTGATTTGCCCTCAAAAAGCTAATTTTACCTGTTTTATCTGTTGATGGAGATGCTGCACCATCACAGCCTCACAGCCGCTGAATTAGTGCAGTACAGTGGAGGAAAAAGACACAACAGCATATGCTTACACTCAGAATTCAGGCAGCAGTTCCTCTCTAATATGCGGTGCCACAGATGACTGACATTGTTTTGTTTCTGCTGCACTTTAACCATCTGCCAGCAAATAGGCCAGATTGATTACATGAGGACCAGAGGATCCAGTCAGTGTGCATGTGGTGAACTTGGATGTGGGCTTGGCATGTGGTGCTCTTGGATCAGCACACACCACTAAAGTATTGATTTTTTCCAAGTTGCTTTCGGTTCGCACGATGCAAGGGGACAGCTAAGGAAGGACAACCTGAGGGTCTCATTCCATTTTCCCTTTGTCCGTTCTTCCTCTGTGTGTCTCACTATTGTTCACAGACACAGCTCCAATATATATATATATATATATATATATATATATATA
>NC_024327.1:9002927-9007833 GCF_000523025.1 Cynoglossus semilaevis | reverse complement strand
ATATATAGAGGATGTGTGGAACATGTTAAGATGTGATACTCCCTTGTGAATACTGATTGAATGATTGACTGGATATTTTTCAATTCAGGATTTTCTTTTTAAATATCACTACCAATTACACTTAGTTGGTGTAATTTGTGTAATAATGAGGATTATTGGCATCTCCTCCTCCTCTGTCACGCTCAGCACCAGCTCCCCCCAGGGCTGCATGCTGAGCCCCCTCCTATTCACCCTGCTCAGACACGATTGCTCAGCACTACATCCGAGCTGTCTGATTGTGAAGTTCGCGGATGATACAGCCATGGTCGAACGCATCACAGCCAACAACGAGTCCAACTACAGGCAGGAGGTAGAACATCTGGAGGGTTGGTTTAGAGAAAACAACCTCTGCATCAACGTGAAGAAGACCAAGGAGATGATCATCGAATTCAGAAGGGGGAGACACCCCCCCTCCCCTGCACATTGGATGGACTGGTGGTCTCCAGCTTCAGGTACATGGGAGTACACATCTCTGATGACCTCACTGGGAGAACCAACACTTCCTGCCTGATCAGGAAAGCACACCAGCGCCTCTAATTCCTCAGGAGACTGAGGCACGCTGGACTAGGGAGCTCAGTCCTAACCTGATGAGTCATAAGATTCAATTTTTAACACAGTATAACGCATGGACAGAATGGCATACACTGTTTATCCAATAATTCCACCGTCCATCTACTCAATGTTGTGCTCTCACAGTTGATACACATTTGCTCTCACCGTTGGAAATACCACCTCTGAGAGCAACATTTTGTATGTTTATTTTACACTAGTCTACTGTAGACACAAAGGGATGACTTAGTTGGTATGAGTATCATTTTGCAATCCAAAGGTGAAAGGTCAGCGTATGTCTCTTTTTGTCAACCTGACTTTCGCTCCAAAGGTTCCAGTGCCAGTATTGTGTTGATGACCTGCTGTCCTAATTGGATGACAGCTATGCAAAGGAAGGAGGAAGGAAAGGAAAGTGAACTACTTGTCATTGTGACACAGTACACCACTGCACACAATGAAATGTGACCTCTGCTTTTAACCCATCACCAAAGTGAACAGTGGGCTGCTTTAAGCGCCCGGGGAGCAGTGTGTGGGGAGGTGCCATTCCCAAAGCACCTCAGTGGTAACTTGGCAGCTGGTGGACTTGAACCTGAAGCCTTCCAGACCCAAGTCCGCTTCCTGAAGCGCTAAGCCACCACTGCCCTATGGATTGGTGTATGGCTGAGCTAGGACTGGGGCAGAGAGAATTGTTGTTCCTCGTACAGTTTCTGCACACTGGAACTCAATGATAAAGGTAAAGGTACAGCTGTGCTCAGTACTTATCTAATATTGAGGACTGTACAGTCCATTTTCCTGTTCCAGATCTACTCTTTTTATACTTCTAATTCCTTATGGTGTGTCTTTTAATAAATGAGGTTTGAATTTGTTTGATGGAACAATGGATCTGCTGAAATTGATTTTTTTTGGTTAACGTCTTGCCTCTCTATAATTAGCAGCCTGTGCAGTGCACACGTTGGTTATCAGTGAGTCCAATCTGGTCAAGGGCCTGAATTTTGCTTCTGCTACTTTTGTTTGCTTTTTAAAGAACATAACACTTTATGCTCTGTTCAAAATCTGCCCACTCACTTTCCTTGCTCCCTCATTTGCTCCACTCGTCCAAGTCCCTGATTTAGATCCAGGAACCTTCTTTTTTACGCTTTTTAAGCTGAGGCTGAGGACTCAGCGGCTGATCCTCCCATCCCCTGCGCTGAGGTCACCGAGGTAGTCAAAAGCTGCTCGGTGGCAAGGCGCCGGGGGTCGATGACATCCACCCTGAGTATCTCAAATCGCTGGATGTTGTGGGGCTGTCTTGGTTGACACATCTCTGCAGCATCGCGTGGCAGTCCGGGACAGTACCCCTGGACTGGCTGACCGGTGTAGTGGTCCCTCTTTTCAAAAAAGGGGATCGGAGGGTGTGTTCCAACTATTGTGGGATCACACTCCTCAGCCTCCCGGGAAAAGTCTATTCCAGGGTACTGGAGAGCAGAATCCGGCCGATAGTCGAACCTATGATCCAAGAGGAACAATGCGGTTTTCTTCCTGGTCGTGGAACTGCTGGACCAGCTCTATACCCTCCAGAGGGTGCTTGAGGGTTCATGGGAGTTTGCCCAACTAGTCCACATGTGTTTTGTGGACTTGGAAAAGGCTTTCGACCATGTCCCTCGTGGTATTCTGTGGGGGGTGCCCCGAGAGTATGGGGTCGAGGGCACTCTTCTAAGGGCTGGAGGAGCTTGGTTCGCATTGCCAGAAGTAAGTCGGACCTGTTACCAGTGCATGTTGGACTACGGCAGGGCTGCCCTTTGTCACCGGTTCTGTTCATTATCTTTATGGACAGAATTTCTAGGCGCAGCCAGGTGTCGGGTGGGGTCCAGTTTGGGAGCCACCGGATTTCATCTCTGCTCTTTGCAGATGATGTTGTCTTGTTTGCTTCTTCGATCCAGGACCTGGAGCATGCACTGGGGCGGTTCACAGCCGAGTGTGAAGCTGCTGGTATATGAATCAGCACCTCTAAGTCTGAGGCCATGGTTCTCGACCGGAAAAAGGTGGTTTGCACCATCCAGGTTGGGGAGGAGATTCTGCCTCAGGTGGAGGAGTTTAAGTATCTTGGGGTCTTGTTCACGAGTGACGGAAGAATGGAACGTGAGATTGACAGGCAGATTGGTGCAGCGGCCGCAGTAATGCGGTCGCTGTATCGGTCCGTTGTGGTGAAGAAGGAGCTGAGCTGAAAGGCAAAGCTCTCGATTTACCAGTCAATCTAGCCCTAGGTCTCCTCCCAGAGGGACCCAGGACACGCTGGAGTGACTACGTCACTTGGCTGGCCTAGGAGTGCCTTGGGCTTCCCCAGAAGAGCTGGAGGAAGTGTCTTGGGGAGAGAGAAGTCTGGGCGTCCCTGCTCAGACTGTTGCCCCCGCGACCTGGCCCCAGATAAGTGGTTGATGATGGATGGATGGATGGATATTCTAACAGTGAGAGACAGAATCCCAAAGAAAATTCCAGAAAATCAGATCATATGAATTTATTTAATTTGATAACCATCCATCCATCCATCCATCCATTTTCATCCGCTTATCTGTTACCGGGTCGCGGGGGTAGCAGTCGCCACCCAAATCACACTGCACCGTACCAACCCCCAAACCTTCCTGCGGGTGGTGAGTCCACTGGAAGGTACCAACCGCCCTAACCGGGATTCGAACTTGCCCAGGAGGTGAACCCTGGGGTTCCACACCAATGACAGAGACATTGCCTCTGGGCCAAAGCGCCACCCTTGATAACCATCTGACGAGAAAAAGTATTTGACCCCCTGGACAAACAGCATGTTTTTATAGTTGGTGACAAGGTTTGTGCACATTTCAGCAGGGATGTTAGCCCACTCCTCCCTGCAGACAGCCTCCAAATCATTCAAGTTCCGAGGCTGTCACCTGGCAACTCGAATTTTTAGCTCCCTTCAAAGATTTTCAATTGGATTCAGGTCTGAAGACTGGCTAGGCCACTCCAGAACCTTGATGTGCTTCTTCTTCAGCCACTTTTTTGTTGCTTTGGCAGTGTGCTTAGGGTCGTTGTCGTGCTGAAACACTCATCATCGACCCATCTTCAGCTCTCTCACTGAGGAAAGGTGTTGGTCCAGAATTCCACGGTACATGGCCCCGTCCATCCTTCCCTCAATGAGATGGAGGTGTCCCGTCCCCTTGGCTGTAAAGCACCCCCAAAGCATTATATTGCCACCACCATGATTGTCGATGGGGATGGTGTTGTTTGGGTTGTACTCGGTGTTCTTTGCCCCATGGTGAGTTGAGTTGAGCCCATAAAGTTCTATTTTAGTCTCATCTGACCACATCACTTTTTTCCAGGCCTCTTCTGAGTCGTCCAGGTGGTCAATGGCAAACTTCATGCAGGCCTGTACATGTTTCTTCTTGAGCATGGGGACCTTGCGTGCGCTGCAAAATTTCAATCCACTGTGGTCCCAGCTGCCTTCAGTTGATTCATCAGTTCCCCCCTTGTGGTTTTGGGATGATTCCTCATCGTTTGCATGATAAGGGACACCCCACGAGGCGAGATCTTGTGTGGAGGCCCAGCTCGATGGAGGTTGGCGGTGGTGTGGTGCTTCTTCCATTTCCTGATTACTGCACTGACAGTTGATCTTTTCTCTCCAAGTTGCTTTCCGATTCTCTTGTAGCCCATCCCAGCCTTGTACAGGTCAACAATCTTGTCCCTGATGTCCATAGAAAGGTCTTGCTTTGGTCTTGCCAATGGTGGAGATGTTGGATGCTGGTTGTTTGGGTGTGGACAGGTGTCTTTTATACAGGTAACAAGGTGAGGCAGGTGTATTTGATGTAGATAATTAGTTGGGATTGGAGATGTGTCTTAAAGAAAGACAAACTGGCTTGTAGGAGCCAGAATACTTGCTGTTTGGTAGGGGGTCAAATACTTGTTTTTCCTCATCAGATGGTTATCAACATTTATAAACCCATATGATGTGAATTTCTGGAATTTTCTTTGGGATTCTGTCTTTCACTGTTAGAATATACATATGATTAATATTATAGATTGTTGCATTCTTTGTAAGTGGGCAAACCTGCAAAATCAGCAAGGGGCCAAATATTTATTTCCCCCACTGTAGATGTTGCTAAGTCCTACACTTGGACCGTTAGCACTGACCCTGAACATAAAAAAGTGATCATCCCTCCTGACACTGTACCTCTGCAGCAGGGACACAAGGGCAGATACACACACTCACACACAATTTCACCTTCTCTGACTATTGCCTCAGGTTTGGTTGTCTTTAATTCCCTGCTGCGTGGGGGTAATGGGGACACTGTGACAGCTGTCACTCCCGCTTGAC
>NC_024327.1:9002259-9002788 GCF_000523025.1 Cynoglossus semilaevis | reverse complement strand
TCCCGCCCCGGATCCCTCCCTCGAACCCTTCTGCCGGTCGCCCGCGTGTCTGCGTAGGCCTATGGTCGAGGTGATTCGTCCGGTTCCTGACTGTCGTCCATCTGAGTGTCCGCCCCACTGCCGCCGCACGTGCACTACCGAGGAACAGCCTGGTGCTCGGGGTGCTCAACGCGACCACACTCATTCATGACAGCTCACCTCTCATGATCCTGGCACTTGTTGATTGCCGGAAAAAGGGTTTTAAACACCTCAACGGTGTCAGGGGCATGTAACTGGGTTTTTCAGAGAATAGACTTAAACCATTGCTGAATCTTTTATGATGTTAACCGCGTAAGACCCATAGATTTACTGTATGCTGTAACAAAATGTATGATGTGACAAAATTTCTTTCAAATTATGATTTTGATTTCGTAAGAATTTATTTATTGGAATGGATAGGGCACAGCACATGAGCAAATTTCAGCCATTTTATAAGAAATAATGTAAATACTCACTCAATCACTTCAGTATAATATACAGATCAAAATAT
>NC_024327.1:8996307-9001915 GCF_000523025.1 Cynoglossus semilaevis | reverse complement strand
TTCACTCCGGCTTAGTCGATAAAAACTCCTCAGCTCCTCTTGTGAGTTCTTTCAAGTCCACAATCCTCCTTTCCTGGGGCATGACAGGGTCCTGGTGTGAGTCCCGTCCGTCCGAGGGAGAGATGAAGCACGAACTGAACTGTTTAGCTCTTACACCCTGTATTTATACAGTACAGCATGTAAAAAACACTTTTTCCTTTTAGATGAATCATTCACTCCTTTTTAGGCCTTTCCTGGACACCTGTGTCCATCATGTGCGTCATGACCTGACCACTGTGTGAGTCATGTCCTGAACATCCTTCCTGTATCTGTCCCTAACTTTCCAACAGTTCACACACTTCTCCTTTTTATTCTTAAGATTGACAGTGTACCACAGCACTTCTTTTCATTTATTACACACTTCTTAAATCATAATGTTAATCACAACATTTCTAAACTGATTTCAGCATTAAGCACTTCTTCTGACTTTCTTATATCAATCACTTCTAGTCAGAGGATCATTCTTTTAGTCTTATTCAGACACTTTCCCTATCTTGCGTTACCTGCAGATATATTCAAAAATATATTCAAAGGAGTATAAATGATTTTATTTCAAAACATCACACATTATTTCTATGCTTTATTATATATATCACTGTATTCTTAAATCACTGTATCCTTTCCCCTAATCTTATGTTTTGGTAAAACACTTTTTGACCTTTTGAACTTCCCTGGATCAGAGACATGTCTCAACATGTTTTTTGTAACACATTTCGACACATGTTCCCCTTTCTTTTAGCCAAAATACAGAACTATATTTTTATAGCCTGCTATGATACACTCGGTTTATGACCTTTGGATTATGACCTTTGGATACTGAGCTCAACCTTTCTTGACAAGGTGCATGTGTGCGGTTTTGTATTTGTGTGGTGTGTGTGCATGTGTATTTATATTTGCCTGTGCACGTTCGTGTGCGTGAGAGAGAGAGAAGAGAGGGTAAAGGATGAAGGGTGCATTTGATGTGAGAATAGTGGTTAAATACTGAAAGGAACTTCCTCCACTCCAAGCCCCCCGAGGCACTAAAATATGCCACTACGAATAGGTCTGTTCAGCAGTAGACTTGTTCTGACAGCAAGCCAAAACAAAGCTTACACACTCTTGATGTGACACAGGGCATTAGGAAAGGGAAAGCCAAAATCTAAGTAGAGACAGATTTGTTTAGTTTGAAAGGTTTCCTCCACATTCTTCTAACATAGATGAATTGGATTTTTAGCCTAGAAAAGCAGAACTGAATGGTGACTACCGTATTTTCCGCACTATAAGGGCGCAGTTAAAAGCCTTTAAATTTCTCTAAAATCGACAGTGCGCCTTATAACCCAGTGTGCCTTATGTATTACTTCTGGTTGCGCTAACTGACCTCGAACCGATTTTATAAAGCACACAGCACATCACACATGATGGCACACAGTTGAAACACACTGGGAGCCAACAATGACGTTTAACTCTGTTATCACAATTAGAAGATGCTCAACAACAATTGTTACAGTATGGTTGTGTAACCCAAATCCGTGCAACGTCGCATCGTGCCTCCAAACACCTGCAGACTCTACGCTGTGTTTTTGTATTGTCGATGTATGGTGCGATGCAGAATGACTCAGTCGCATGGCAGACGATTTTTTTGTGTGGTCAAAACCTCTTTTTATTTCTCCTTTTTTATCGATACAGGCAAAACACACATTCTCTCTACAAAACATCCCCACTTCCGCACGGAACAGCGTCAAAACAACAATACGGTGACCATCCAGGACAAAAATAGTGACTACCACTTGACTATGGAGAGGCGAACAACAACAACAACAGCGTCCTCCAGTGTCCAACTTAGGTCACTACTCTTTTCCACAAATCTCCATCCCTATTGATCTGCGACTCCATGCGCACCCATCTCACCGATATTGTCAAAAACTAATTCGGGGCTTGCCATCATTCCGGGTGGATTAACCACAGAATTCCAACTGCTAAATATTGGTGTTAACATGGCGTTTAAAGTTAAATTGCGAGCTGCGTGGGAGATCGGATGACAGAAGGTGAACATATTCACCAAGACAGGGAGGCAATGCCGGGCGAGTTACGCCACTATCTGCTAATGGATCGTGGATGCCTGGGCTATGGTATCAGTCTCAAATGTCATCCGAGCTTTCACGAAGGCCGGAATCATAACTAAACAACGAATCAACAGCAACGAGACTGACTCGGATAATGACGAGAGAGATCCGGTATGCTTGATTGACTGTTTGGTTTCGCTTAATGCGCCTTAAAACCCTGTGCACCTTATGTATGAAAATAGACCCGTTCATTGATATTGCGCCTTATAATGCGATGCGCCTTATGGTCTGAAATATACGGTAATTAAAAGATATACATAGCAGATGCAGGTATCTTTGTGCGGAACAGCAATTTCAATTAAATATATCATATAGCAAACTAACAGTGATATTTAAGAAGTCAAATTAAGTTTATAGGATTTACAGAAAGTGTGCAATAATTACTTAAACAAAAGTAGGCAGGTGCATAAATTTGGGCACCCCAACAGAAAAATTACATCAACATTTAGTAGATCCTCATTTTGCAGAAATAACAGATCATCATCCAATTCCTCACCTCACACCTGATGTCAAAGCAAACATTTTCAACCATGGAAAGGCTAAAAATCCATACTTTGCATTATTTCATTCCCACACCAGTACACAAGCTCCCAACTAAAACAATATAAAAATGTCACTTTCCAAATTACTGACTACACTGCTCTGTGTTTTTCATCCTCTGTTTTATTGTACTCATCTGTTTTGTTCTTATACTCACTTCTCTCCAGCAGAGGTTGCATCTGCCAACCTTATTGTAACAACCTTGAAGAATATGGTCTGACCAACTCTGTGACCAACTAAATTTGACGCTCCACAAAAGCAAAAGCAAAAAATATGACCATAAATTTCTCAGTTTCCTGACAAACACTCAAGACCACACAGGCAAAAATTGACAGGACTCTACTCGCACAGTTGTTTTCAAAATTGAGTTGTTGTGCATTGTTACCTGAAGAAAGCCCTCGAACAGTGAGCAAACAATTAACACTAAATTCTAATACGATAAAGAAAACATGTTTTTTGTATGTGTCAGCCTCGATTTGATTGAGACATCAATGTACAGTATGTGCTCAGACGCTCTCTGGGGTGGATGTAAGCAAAGGTTTTGGCAGAGACGCTCCATCATCTTAGACCGGTGAGGAGCAGTCCACAGCCAAGCCCAACCTGAGCTTCACAGCCTTCTTTAAGCCCTCAGATGGCACAGGCCAAAGGGGCCGAGAGAGAGGGAGCTGGAGCAGCTGCAACAGTGAAAATAAACAAAAACCACTAAAACATTATTTGTGCAAACATTTGTCTGGGTTATTTTTCTAAATTTAAACACAAACAGCAAAAGAGCACCTCTGTTGTCTGTGCCATGCTATGAAACCCAAATCCTAGTCTTTTGATAGACGGACCCAAGAAGTAGGTCAGACTGGTTTTTGTTCAGTCTGAATGAATCTCTCAAAGTGGAGGTGGGACTACATCAAGGATCGGCCCTGAGCCCCTTCTTGTTTGCTGTGGTGATGGACAGATTGACAGATGAGGTCAGACAGGAGTCCCCATGGACTATGCTGTTTGCAGATGATGTGATCTGTAGTGAGAGTAGGCAGCAGCTAGAAGAGAATCTAGAGAGGTGGAGGTTTGCACTAGAAAGAAGAGGAATGAAGGTCAGCCGCAGCAAGACAGAGTACATGTGTGTAAACGAAAGGCAGAACAGTGAAATAGTGAGGCTACAAGGAGCAGAGGTGGTGAAGGTGCAGGAGTTTAGGTACTTAGGATCAACTGTTCAGAGCAGCGGAGACTGTGGAAGAGAGGTGAAGAATAGAGTACAGGCAGGATGGAACAGCTGGAGAAAAGTGTCAGGAGTGATCTGTGACAGAAGAGTGTCGGCTAAGGTGAAGGGAAAAGTTTACAGGACAGTGGTGAGACCAGCCATGATGTATGGTTTAGAGACAGTAGCAATAGGCAGAAGACAGGAGGCGGAGCTGGAGGGGCCAGAGTTAAAGATGCTAAGATTCTCTTTAGGAGTGACAAGAATGGACAGGGTCAGGAATGAGGTCATTAGAGGGACAACACAGACAGGAAGGTTTGGAGAAAAAGCTAGAGAAGCCAGATTGAGATGGTTTGGACATGTGCAGAGGAGGGACAGTGGATACATTGGTAGAAGAATGTTAGAGATGGAGCTACCAGGTAGGAGAAAGAGAGGAAGGCCAAAGAGGAGATATATGGATGTAGTGAGGGAGGACATGCAGATAGTTGGAGTCAGAGTAGAAGATACAGAGAACAGGGAGAGATGGAAATCAATGATCTGCTGTGGTAACCCCTGAAAAAAAGGGACAAAGCCGAAAGAAAAAGAAGAAGAAGAAGAAGAATGAATCTCTCAAACTCCATCATCCCAAAACAATGCTCCTGAATCAGTGGCTGAATGACAGATATGGGTTTTTTTAAATAAACAGTAAACTAATATGTGTATTAGTTTATTAGTATATTGCCAAGGGCAATGGATGATATTTTGATCAACCTCTATCTGTATGTCTATGCGTCAGACTTTGTGACATGTTACATCATACCTGCTATCTCTGATTGTCTTATTTGACTCCTATTAGGCCTAATGATTAAAACACATTAAAAAAGACTGCTTAATTAATTTTAATACTATTCACCAGTTGCAGCTTGAAAAGAATAGACTATACAACATGTTGTTATGTACGTTAACCTACATATCACGCTTTTAACATGATAGATTTGCAGAAATACATTAAAAAGCACAGATAACAAACATTATAATCCAGACTGTCACGTGTGGGCAGTGACATAGCAGGAAGCAGGCAGGACCCAAAAACCAGGACTGAAGCATACACAAAGTCGAGCAGAGCTGAAAAACACGAAGGGAGTTGAGCACAGCAACAGACTTGCTCAGGAACAAACTAGAAACAGCTACAACAAAAAAGCTCAACACAACGCTGCCACGAAGGATACAGCGCTCACCAAGACAGCGCTCACAAAGACAGTCACTAACTTACACACTGACTCAATTACAATGATCCAACAAGGGCAGAGTGAGGGAGAGAGGTATATACACACAGGGAGCACCAGGTGACACAAGTGAAGCTAATTACAGACAGGTGAGTGTGATCACAAAGATTACCCCACACAGCAGGAAAAGGAAACAGATAGACATAACACTGGGACGTATTTGAACAACAGGAGCTGGAGACACTAACAGGATAGGTGCTGGCGGGGGATACAAGACACCACTAACTTCAGAGGCTGCGGTGTGCCAACAGCAAATCTGAGCGCGACACTGGCAGAGGAACTGCACTGCTTCTTTGCCCGTTTTGAAGCTTCCCAGCAGCACTAATTTGCTCCAGCCCTGCACCCACCCCCACCCCCGTCTGGCTCCTGCACCACTTCACTCACTTTACAGGAGCATGAAGTCAGACGGGTGCTCCTGGCAGTGAACCCCAAGAAGGCTGCTGGCCCAGACGGAGTACCTGGTAAGGTGCTCAGAG
>NC_024327.1:8995378-8995630 GCF_000523025.1 Cynoglossus semilaevis | reverse complement strand
GGAAGGAACACCCCCTGTTGCCGCCTCCCGGACCACTGGAGGCGCAACTGCCGTCGTCTCCCGAACCACCGGGGGTGTGGCCTCCGTCGCCTCCTGAACCACTGGGGGTATGGCCACCTTCGTCTCCCAAACCACCGTCGCCACCGGAACGCCTGAAGGGATGTCCGTCGTTGACGACTCCCAAACCTCTGGAGGAGTCATCGCTGCTGCTGCTGCCACCTCCTGAACCAATGGAGGCGTAACCGCCGCCAT
>NC_024327.1:8994030-8994948 GCF_000523025.1 Cynoglossus semilaevis | reverse complement strand
AGGGAGGGGCTGCGGGAGCCACTGAGATGGAGGTAGAGGCATCCGCGGGCATGAAGCAGGAAGGAACAGAGAAGAAGGCTGTCGTCGACCCACTACAGGTCGCAGAGACAGCCGCAGCAGGCATTCTTCCAGGAACCAATGATCCTGGCCCTCCTTTAAAGGACAGCTCCTGATGTCCCACAATAGGGGCAGAGATGGTGGGGAAAAACTGGTATCACTGCTGCTGCAGGGAACGCTAAGCTGTGGTGAGGTTGCAGAGCGCTCAACTGTGCCTTTACTTTCTCCCATTTTAGCTGCGTGGCACCGAAATCCGCCAGGAGAGCCTCCCAGTACGCTGGGTCCAGTCTTGGTTGGATCATTCTGCCACGTGTGGGCATTGACATAGCAGGAAGCAGGCAGGACCCAAATGCAGTACTGGTGCAGGTAGTTTATTTGAAGGTTCTAAATTCCAAAAACTTGGACCGAAGCATACACAAAGTTGAGCAGAGCTGTGAACATGAAGAGAGTTGAGCACAGCAACAGACTTGCTCGGGAATAGTGATGTTACGCAAGGTACCGAGGCTTTGAAGCGTGTCGAGTAATGAAGGGGGCGTTTCCGCGAAGCGCGTATCGAGTCTTGCTTTATTTAGGGGAGGAGCCAGAATGATGACGTCCGAAGCCTCGCTGCCCGGCTGTACCACGTGATTGCTTCAGGAAGTGGTTCAGATTGTGGCGCGGGGCATTACGACTATATAGACCCGTCAGACTGCAATCCAAAATGTGGGTTTTCGAAGGAGTAGTTTGTATACGTGAAAGAATGGAGCCGGCACGCAAAAGGAGGATTTCCCCTGTGTGGGAATTCTTTGATCTTGTATCGCCTAACAAGGTAAGTTATATGTAACATTATTAAAGATGCATTATGTATGCTTATAGAGAACT
>NC_024327.1:8992317-8993349 GCF_000523025.1 Cynoglossus semilaevis | reverse complement strand
ACAATCAACCTTATTGTTAAAAAGGCAGTTGACCATCACCCTGTCCTCTATGGAATCCGGGCCAAAGCCAAGAAGCTGGTTGGCTTCTTTAGAAGCAGCACTACAGCAAAGGTATGGTCATTCTCCTTATTCATAATTATATGAACACTATTAGTTTGTCTGTATATCTGCTGCAATTTAATGGCCTACTCATCTGTGTCTTTAAAGGAGAAGCTCACACAAGTGCAGCTTCAACTGGGTTTGGTGAACATTAAGCTAATCCAGGAGGTCGACACCAGATGGAACATCACATATTTGATGCTGCAACGTCTGGTAGAGCTGAGGGAGGCAGTGGGAGCAGCATTAGCTGGCCTTCACCAGGACGTGCCAATGATCACGTCCGAAGAGTTCGGTGTTATGGAGGGGTGTCTCTCTTTGTAAGAGTTGTCGGCAGAGGAAAATATGTCTGCCTCCAAGGTGGTTC
Source organism: Cynoglossus semilaevis (assembly GCF_000523025.1). Lineage (NCBI taxonomy): Eukaryota > Metazoa > Chordata > Actinopteri > Pleuronectiformes > Cynoglossidae > Cynoglossus > Cynoglossus semilaevis. Next base: position 8,992,886 of record NC_024327.1, on the reverse strand, counting down.
CACTCCTAAAGATGTTGGAACAAAGTTTTCAGGAGGAAATGGCAAAGCCAAAACCTGCTGTTGCAATGGAAATTGGAGACAGCCTCATCAGGCAACTCAGAGACAAACTGTATAACCTGCAATCAATGAGTATTATTTCTCTGGCCACACTCCTTGACCCCCGCTTCAAGGTTCTAGGCTTTCAAAGTCATACTAAAGCCCAAGAATCCATAAGAAGACTAACTGCAGAGTGTGCTTCCCTTATAAGGGCTCAGCAAACCAGAGAGGAAATTCCCCAGCCTTCTACCTCTCAGGATGTCCCAGGAGGTAATAAATGTTTTACATTTTCACAATAGTTATACCTATGAGAACACTTACTAAGTTGATCTGTGGTTTCTTCTTATAGGTAGCAACCTGTGGCGCTATTTTGACAACAGCGTTATGGAGGCAAGGAGGTCACAAAATGTGACATCAGATGCTACAGTTGAAGTTCAGAGGTACCTCTCTGAGCCAAATATTGGACGCCATGAAAATCCTTTAGAGTACTGGGAGAGGCAAAAATTGGTGTATCCAAATTTATACAACCTATC
>NC_024327.1:8985279-8992246 GCF_000523025.1 Cynoglossus semilaevis | reverse complement strand
TTTCTAAATAAAAATGAATAATATTTTCCCCTATCCCCCTATATCATTGTCCCAGTTACAAAAGCATGATCTGTGCCCTTTTCCTAGTTCCACAAGCACTTTTACACTTTCGGAAAAACAGCTACACCTGCCATATTATGATATTGCCATTCCACAAACAGAATACATTAGAACATTTTATTATATTTATGTTATAATTAATGTATAGAAATGATTTATTGACGTATTTTTTTAAATTAGTAGTCATTCCCAACAGACCAAACAGACACAAAGATTAGAATACATCACAAATTGTTATTCTTAGACAGCTGCTTGTGATAACACATCTGGCCAGTAGGTGGTTTCGTGTGCACATGAAGCTTCGAGTAATGAACCCTTTACTAAACCAATTGGCTGAAGTGGTTCAGTACCTCATGGGGCTTCATTTCACCATCACTACTCGAGAACAAACTAGGAACAGCTACAGCAAAAAGCTTGACACAACGTTGGCACGAAGGATACAGCGCTCACAAAGACAGCGTTCATGAAAATAGTCACTAACTTACACCCTGGTCCAAACTACAATCACAATGATCCAAACACAATGATCCAACAAGGGCAGAGTGAGGGAGAGAGGTATATATACACAGGGAGCACCAGGTGACACAAGTGAAGCTAATTACAGACAGGTGAGTGTGATCACACAGATTACCCCACACAGCAGACAGCAGACAGCAGGAAAAGGAAACGGACAGACATGACACAGACAGCAGATGCTCTACAGATCTAATGAGGCATTCAAAGCTCTGCCGTTGTTGCAATAAACATAGTCACACTGTGAGCTTCATCTATGGTGTGGTTTTCTTGCAGTGTGTTTCGGATTTGAGAGTTGTGGACTCGAGTCATTGAGACTTGGACCAGAGTCTCCACAAATCTGTTCGAATAACTTGTGACTTGTGACAAAAAAGACTTCACACTCATTTAGACTTAAAAATGTAACACTTTACATGAGACACAATGGCTTGAATGACTTCATTTTTATGTTATGTTTTCAGTTAATATCTGTAAATATCTGCATATTATTATTATACTCATATCAGCGTGACATCATTGTTTTAGTCTTCTAAGTTATCATGGGTTCCAGTTGGTTTGGTTGAGCTCTAGCATTACAAATGTGAAGGAAAGAGGTGAACTCAACAGTCAGAACTTGAGACTTGCTGGATAAGGATTTCAGACAACCCATCTAAATCGTCAAACTTTGTCCATCACTTGAAAATGTCTTTTGCCTTGTAACGAGTTAATAAAATTTCTAAAACTAAGAGAAGAGAATATCACTTGAAATTGACAAAATAAGGCGATGAAGTAATTGTTTTAACAATTGTGCAATTCCAAGCCAAGTCATAGTTGTAAAAAAAGGTAAATATTGCTGAAAAAGAGAATGTGGCATAAATATGTTGCAAATTAAGTAAATATAATTATATTTTCCTTAATATATAAATAAACAGCACAAGAAACAATTATGGTTTAAAATGAACACATCTAAATGTGATTGTAAAACAACATATAAAGTTGAACGGCATTAATTTAGTCTTCAGATAGTAAAAGAGGACAAATGGAACAGTTATATCTCAATATGGAGTCAGTTATTAAGGAAAATTAAATCTGAGTCAGAAAGAAATACTTATACTGTGCTGACTTCTGGAACTTCTGGATCACTTACGTGCATCAAACAGTGGTACGTCACACGTTCCTGTGTTTTTTTTTTTTTCTCCTTTTGTCATCAGTCAACATACATAGTCAATAGCGGGGTTTGCTCCTAATGCCCCCTCAGCACTTATCTTGACTACATGTGAAGCTGTTATTTCTACTCTAATGGAAACTGTGGTAACATCTTAACATATTACATTGCCTCAAAATACACTATGAAATTCCACCTTACCTCTGTGTCAAAGCTATTTTATACTGTGGGGATGTGGTGGTGAGGAGGGGGATGTGGTGAAACACATTGCTTTGCCCAAAACGTAAACTCTGCGTGAATGCACACACAGACAACAAGGTTCCTGTTTTTTTTTTTGTTTGTTTGTTGTTTTTTTTTTATCCTGGATTTCTTTTGACTGGTGGACAATCAGAGGGAAAAAAGTGTCAAAAACACAGGAGTATTGTATGCTTTAATGTTTCGAAGCTCTCGTACATCTTCCTCTTTATGTTAGCAGAAGAGCAGCAGTTCAGATTTCTTCACGCAATTTGTTTCAGGTAACTGGAGCCTTTCAACTGCAGTTTGAGTGTGTCCTGGTTCAAGCTTTTCAAAATGTTGATGGAACCAACATAATGAGTTTGTAACTGATCATACAGATAGATAGATGAGATTTAGATTTTTCTTTCTCACCTCTCTCAGAACCAGCGTGTACTACAGAGGAGTAGAAAAACATGCTGCTAACCAGCAGTAGAGATGTGATGCTAAAGAAGCTCTCAGTAGCACATTATTATTCATTTACTGCTCCTGTTGGGATAGCTACAGGCTGTAGATGTCCTTTTTTCACCACCAGACGTCTTTGAAACAAATCAGTGCACAGTCAGCATACAGTTAGCTCCAAGCAGTTGCAGCCAAATATTCAATTTATAGATGGCATGGATTATCTTAAAAGCACAGACACGTTGCCATTCAGACTGCTGTGAATTGGACTTGTTTTTCGGCATTGGCAGAGACAAGGCGATCAAGCCTCTACCAGGTGTTTGAAACATTTTCTGTTTCCTACTGGGAGACTGGTGCAATAGTGGAGAGGAAGGAAGAGGAGGCCCCAGGTAAAACATAACTATTTAGGGCATCGATTCCATGAAGGACACAGAAGAGGCAAGAGGTTGGAACAGATTTCTTTTCTTTTTTTTAATGCAAAAGCTCTTGATTTAGCCTCCAGTCTTCAGGTCGACTGTGACAGTCATCACATGCCGATATCTCAGGTTTAGAGGACATATATTAATGAGTTGAGATAGACTGACATGTGACTAAAAACATCAGTGGAGGGGGGTGGGCTAAAGCTCAGACAGGAGGGCAACAGACGTTGCCAGCAGTCATGGGTAAGAATAGATCACAAAGGTGGTCCCTGGAGCTGATCTGAGACTTGATCTATCACTGAGGTAGTTACGAGCATGGTTATGGTATCTGTAGGAAAGGCTGATCTCAGACCTGTGGCTCTTCTTTTTTTTACCCCACGTCAGTGGAATGACCTTGAAACCTTTAAGTTGAGACCTTTAAGAAATCTTTAAGTTGAAAAGTTTAAAACCTTTTAATACATTGAATAATATACTGAAAAAACGACCAATCAATGACTACATTGTTAAAGTCCCTTGCTTTTGTGCATTATATACAAATGCTATTCAAGAGATTATATGTTAAAATAAAAAAAAAACTCAAACCAGTAATCTGCTAATGCACTCTGAACCTTAGATTGGTCAGTTGATGGTATTGCACCTCTTTGTGAAACCAATTTAAATTTATTTTATTATCTTTTTTTCCTTTTTTTAAATAGCAATAAATAATAAGTATATTTGGGATCATCTTTCTTCAGAACATGTTTCCATATATGACACATGACATCTTGTTTGTTGATGAAAAACAAACGTACTTGGAATTTGGACTATCACGTACACTTTTTTTTTATTTCCCATTTAGGAAAGTACATATTCTTCTGGAAATTTGGTTTCCAATATCCAACACAGTGTCGTCTGAGTTAAACAGTAACATGGGAATTAACAGGAACACATTAAGTTCTGTTATTGTAAAGCATAGCATTCTATGACGAGTGTCATTTTGCCTAAAAAAGCAAGTTTGTCTTTGTTTGCCTCAGTTTAATCACAGTGGTTTCCAAGGTAGAGGTGCACACACCAATTGTAGTTGGAAGGAAGTGTTGGTGGAGGGCAGGTAAATAGTTTATTTTTATTTCAATATTTTCTTTATTTTAGCCAGAGAGGGGAAACAGTACTAATTGGTAATTTTATTTACTTAGTGTAATGCCAATTGCAGTTTTGCAAGTATTACAATATTTTAATGAAGTTCAGTGGAGCTTTGAGGCAAAAGCCGTGAATGTATCGATGTGGGAGGGGGGGCTTAACAATAGTCTTCTTATCGTACATGCCTACATATCTGGCTTACATGCAGAATAACCTGGGTTTGTGCCCCAGAGGAGGCGCTGCAGATAGCGTTAGACAACCACTCATTTATCCTATGGGAATCGCTCCATTGCTGATCACCTTTTTGTTATCATTTAATGTAAGTACACTTTTTAGACCCTTGCATCTTGTCTGCTTTTTTCTTTGACTTTTCAAATTAATGTTTTGCACAGTGCAGCTGTCACAAACAGATTTTAAGCAGATCCTCAAGTGAAAGTGTTTCTTGATTTTCATCGCTATCACAGACCAAACAGAACTTTATTTGACCCCTGAGTTTTGCATCATCATTTGCATTTTGCTGCTCACAGTTTTGTCCTGAAGAGCACTACAAAAGCAGACAGATCTCTGTATTTAAATCCATGTCCCATCTTTCCTCTGAAGTCAAGGGCACAATTTAAAATCAAGGGGATAAACTTTTTTTCTTTTTTTATTTCATTGCCTCTGCTCCCCCCATCATTTACAGCCTCACTGCTGCATCTGCTAATGACACAGGATAATTTCACAGGACGTCACTGTTATAGATCGTTGAATTCTGGTGGGCAAACCTGCAAAATCAGCAAGGGGCCAAATACTTATTTCCCCCACTGTATGACATAAGAATATATCTGTAAGCAGCCAGTGTGGCCCAGCATCTAAGGAACGACCATGACAGCTCTAAATAAACTCCTAAGATTGTTTTTTTCCCCTAGTTTCTTTCTTTTTAATCTCACATGGCAGACAGAGGAATCCTGCTGGCAGCATATTAGCAGGGGTGGCCCCACCTGGACCCACCGCTCCTAGGTCCTGTCCCCTCCATGTAATTATCCCTGTGGTAGAGAAAAACATCATGTAGACCAGAATAACAGGAAACTGATAAGAAGAAGCTGTTGCTATATTTTGACATGTTCAACAGGCCAAATTGACACCAGAATAACAGGAAGAGTGGAGACGGGCACATGCAAGAACAGGTCAAGATGACCTGGGTAAATGAACATGTTTATCCGGTTACTAGCTGAATGTAAGCCAAATATTAGGCAACATCCTCATGTTGGCGTCTGGAAAGTGTCTGACCATGTTTGGTCATAATAACAGCCAAATGTTACGTAACACCATGTTTTGTCTATGCCTATAAGAAGGATCAGCATGTATCAGAAGTTGGGATTTGTTGGTGAATGTTCAGCTGAGATTGGTTGTTGGACCTGCCATGGTCAGAAACATTTAATACAATAAATCCCCCGAGACGGAGAAGTGTGTCCTGGTCTGCCTCATTTGTAGACATTTCTTTCTACAATATCCCCTAGCCTCTTTCTCATTAACCTTCTCCCTTTGATCCCAGCACATGTTGATATTATGTAAAACTGCTGAATAGCAAGACTAGAATAGTGCAAAACAGCACACACAATCTTGTTTTCTGTTCTCTGTTTTCCCCTCTATTTCTACCCACTATTGCTTTCTATTTATCTGCAGCATTGCCATGGATTAAATTAATTTCAGAGGAGTTGTAAGGACAGAAGCAAAAGGGGGAGAGGATGGGGAAAGATCAAATGGAAGCTTTGGACACTTTTACAGGCCATCCAGGATGAATAAGTGGACTTGAAAGTGCCACAAAATAACTGTTCCTTCAAGTCTCCTCCCTTGCATGTATCAAGTAAAACATCTTCATTAGGTCTGGGGCCTAAAAGCAAAATCAGGGTCTGCACAATGCTGAAGGTCTGTAACTGACCTTTCTTTGGTTTTAATCATTGCAACTCTTGACAGCTTAATAAGTTGAAGGTGCTGGGTTGCAGCCTAACTTAATAAGGCCCACACCAGAGCCTTGGTCACCTATGATTGCTCCCATAAGTCTTAGCACATCTGGTGCCGTGTCCTTGGGTGAGAGATATTTTCCATAACTTTCTTTATGCTCAGAAGGCGCCATCGCCTTTTATTAAGGACGGGGATGATACAGTGCACAGTGTCTCCCTGTGGCAGAGCATGTCGGTAAGTCATCAAACGTTCATAGGACCATATAGTCACTATTATCCTTTCAAACGACAACCACATATACTTCCTGCTAAAAGTATATTGTTAGTTGGAATATATGCCTCCATATTCTGTGCTTTATTACATCAGTGGATGAATTACCTACCATTTATGATGCACATAAGGTGTATAATTCTATATGCAGTAAAGTTGCATTTTTATGGAGCTGTAGCTTTTCACCCTCTGCACTCCCACCACCCACCACTCTTCCTGGTCCACAAAGAAATATATGGATCCATAGGAAAATGACAGCCACTGTTTGATATAGTTGATTTTCTAATCCTTTATTTACACCATTAGTATTCTTTCATCCCTGGTCAACATGGTATTCTTTATTGGATGTGGAAGTGCTTTCATGTCCACAGTGTGCTTATCATACATTTAAAAAACGTTTATAATACAGCAAAAAACATGGTGATGAAACAAAAAATCATCATGCCGACCTTTGCATGAACTTACCATTAAAGCTTCAATATTCGGCCGAGCTGGTTAACCACACTGTCATGTGCCACAAGTATTTTTGACACCTTGACATCTTATCATCTTATACTGTATCCCTATGATGATATTTCACACAACTGACAGTTCTGCCTTTAACGCTGAACCCTGGCTTTTCAATATGCCGGTGCTGAACAATACCCCAGTGTTTATATGAAAGACTGCAGACTGACGTGAGCTGCTATCATTAGCTTTTATATTAATAAAAATGACAGGGAATTGTTTGATTGGACGGTTGCACAGCCGGACATCAAATCTGGCCACCCACTCATTGTTCTGAACAGATGTCTGTAAATGCAGGAGCCCTGGAGCACTGACTGTC
>NC_024327.1:8965896-8984660 GCF_000523025.1 Cynoglossus semilaevis | reverse complement strand
AAAAATAAAAATCATTAAATAAAATACATTAATTTTGTGTTTAATTTTAATTTTAAAAAAATTAAAAGTGTTTAAACGAAGTGCGTTCTGATTTTTCGTCACCAGGTGGCGAGTACCTTAAATGACCAAGGAAAGGTCAATTTAAATGCACGTCGGGCCCTCTGCTGGCAAAAGGGAGCAGTTACACCCATCAACGTTCTGATGGGAAGTTGTTTTATATATGCAGTTGCACGTTTGAGCCACCGGAGGGCTACAGTCACTGGATGATTAATTCAACCACACAATAATACTCTGGAAACACCACTGCAACTCAACTGGCCTCAAATGTGCCAATCCTGGTGGAGGTTGTGGTCACTTCCATGCCATAAGCACCTACAACACACACATTTCCAAGGTTCCAGGTCACTAGTAGGTCACTGTTGACCTACTAGGATACACATTGCACAGAGACAAGTTCATCTTACGTGATCCATGATCAGAGAAATGGTGGCAGAGTTCACCAGTCCCTCAGTTTTAAAAGTCTTGATGTGATCCAGAGTCAAAGAGCTGTTTTTTCCCATCACTAGTTCTAATAATTAGTGCTAAAGGTATTCAAATCAATAAAACAACAAGGGTGCCCAAATTTATGCACCTGCCTACTTTTGTTTAAGTAATTATTGCACACTTTCTGTAAATCCTATAAACTTCATTTCACTTCTTAAATATCACTGTGTTTGTTTGCTATATGATATATTTAATTGAAATTGCTGTTCCGAACAACCAATGATACAAAAAGGAAAATCTTGAAAATGATCAGGGGTGCCCAAATTTTTCATACCACTGGATATGGTATTTGTTTGGAATTCTGGATTCCTCAGTGTGATGGACTCAGAAGTTATTCAGAGCACACATTTGATTGGATACCCTTAAAGGTGAGGATGAAAGCCCTTGTGGGCAACACAGCAGGGGTAGAAAAGGGTGGTTTAGCGAAAGAAAATATGAAGAGGTGGTATGGAGACAGCATAAAGGTGTTGAAATCAGGGGCATGCTCTTTTAAATAAATCCATAACAGAGAGCAGAAAAATTAAATTTAAATTGCCTATCAGAACTTATTTTATAAAAGGCGCCAGGGTTCTCTTTTTGGCTGCAATTTCACAATGTGATTTTTAATGCCGCCTGTGTACTAATTGTTTAAAAACCATGTGGAGACTTTTTGAAGGTATAGGACACTTTTTATTAAAAATATAGGTTACATAAAGAAAGCATTTTAGTCATTTAAACAGGCAACTCAAAGTCTATTTGCAGCAATGCTGCCCTCTACTTGCATTATCTTTCCCCTTTTTCTTTTGCAAGTAGTTGGAACATTTTGAACTAGAAATGCAGGGCAGTTAAAATTCACCTCATAGACAGCAGCTATAAAGGAGAAACAGTACTGACTATTATATTTTCATAATTTAAAAGTTTCTATGTTGTTGAACACAATATTAGGAAAATATAGGACTATTTTTCCCTGGAAGCTCTTTTAGAGCGTTTGCATAAATGTGGAAGTTTACAGCTACACTGTTAGCTGTTAAACATGTAGCCCCATGGTTCTTGATTACAAAAACTAAAAACTAACACCTGCACATTTTATTCTAAATGTAGTGTTATATATATATATATATACATATATATATAAAATAAAATAAAACAACTATTTTACAATTCAGTAAAATACTACAATTATACATGAAACTTAGTACCATCTGTTTTGCTTTGTATTTAAAAGATTGTTTCTTGTAATGTGTCCCATTTGATCATTCTTTTCTGAAAGGCAATGACATAAATATTTCATATTTATATTAAAATTCTGTGAATCAGTCAACACATTTAATAGATTTGTCTGTGCATGTTAATCATGTAAGTTTGAATTACCACGATGTGTTCTTTTAACGTGTTTTCCTTCCCCTTCCACCCTTTGATCCACATTCATCACGACAGCTCAACTTAGGAATACATATTTGTATTTGTTCAATCCTCCCCCTTGTTCTGTTCTCTGTTTTGCTTTTTTTCCCCCTCCTCCCTCTCTGTGGCGAAGACCAAATTGAAGGAGTGAGGCAGCAGTTTAAAGGGCAGACTCAGGTGCCTGCCTCCGGGGCTTTTACATCAGTGCTAACAGAAAAGCCGCGTAGAACCATGGGGAAATGTTTCATTGTTCATGACACATTATGCAGCCAAGAGAGAGCCACATTAAACTTTTCACTTACTCCATCATTGCTTCATTTTTATTATCCAGCGTGCCTGCTGACAAATCTGCAACCGCTGCTTCACTGGAGAGTTTAACAACTTCGAGTGTTTCCTTCAATTAATGTAATTCTCAGGGTCTTTGAAATATGAAGATAAATATGGCTGTGTTTCCCTGGTTCAGATACAGACACAGGGATAGCTTGTGCAGCCCTTGGTGCTATTACCCCTCATTGTGTCCAATAAGAGTAAAGCAAATACTACACTGAAATACTTGAACACGTTGTTGAAAAACATTCACTACAGCATGCAAAAATATAACTTTGTTATCATTTAAAGGATTTTTTCTCCTTGTATAAAAGGCTTAAAGAATCTAATGCAATTCTTATCTTGCAGCAATAGCAAATTTGTTGTAAATTACGTTATTTGCTGTAGTAGTCTTTGTTTTTTATAAATAAAATTCTTGTTTTTGCTGGAATGCTCACTGTGTGTTTAGAAACTCTTGAGGAGTGAATACTCGCTCTTTTTTATCCCCTAGGTTTGTAGCTGTATACAATGTTGTGTTCTTTGTGCAGGTCTGATCATTTTGACCAAAGACTGAATTGATCTACGGTGAACTTGTTGAAAATGACTTAGACATTTTGGTGGAGTTTAATCTTTGTATATTTTACAGATACACAAAATGTTATAACCACCTTATATACCTTCATCAAAGTTATTCACTCAGTACCTATTTAATAATCAATTTAATCAACCAAAACATAAACCAATGATGTATGTTAGAAATAATAATTACTAATTTGCTCAACCTTCCAGTGTACATGGCAACAAGAACACATCTCACTTTATATTTTAGCACAAATATTTATGGTCAAGAAGCTGAAGGGTATTCAAAGTCACACATGTCCTTTTAGCATCAGGAAGTAGAGTTAGATGTAATTAAAATATTCAAATTGTACCAATTAAACACAGTTAAAGAAGAGATTATTTAAAAAAATATTCCAGAAAGAAAACCATGAAAAAATGAAAGGATGTGACCCTAGAAAACAAGACGAGTAAATGAATCAGTCCAGTTTGAAGTTGAAGCATAAAAAGAATAAATGTGTGTAAACTAATAAATTAATCAACAAGGAGTGGACTGTGCGTTCAGGACTGAGAAAACTCAGATCAGACCAAACTACTAATCTTTGGACATATAGATGTTGCATTGGTCAAGAAATGGACGGCCCTGGGATATACGTACTTCATACCTGAGCCATAATAAAACGCAGAGGGAGAAGTATAATGCTATAGACATGCTTCAATGCATCCTGGTTGCACTGGTCTCCAGAAAAGGTCACCTGAGTTTTATTGACTGACCTTCACAAAGCCTTGACTTAAATCCTGGAGAAAATCTGTAAAGTTATCATAGGACCAGGCACCGTCAAAGGGGTCATCAAATCTACTAGACCCTGAGAGATTTACCTAGGAAGAAAGCCTGGCCTATGGTAAACCCTGAGAGACTTGAATACACCGAGTTGAAGCAGGGACAGAGCTACAGACATTCAAAGGCATAATAATTTAGACTTTGGTCACTTATGAGCTTTCTAATTAAAAAAAAATAGATATTTCTATATGTAACGTTAAACCTTATAAGGTTAGGGTTAGAGTTTTTTGGAGTCTAAAATAATTATTCACTGGTCCTTATCATTTGTTCACACTGTTTTCTTTGTTTTTTAATGTTTACTATACATAACATGGGCAAAATGTCCGTGTAGCTGCAGTATTGAATATGCAAGACTTCCCTAAAGAGGGAGAAAGCAGTTTCATGTCAGCATAACACTGCTGCTGTGGCCTCGCTTTCATCAGGCAACACAGTAGAAAAATGCCACGGGAAGATATGGCTTATGGAAGAGCCAGTGCCAAGCTGTGAGAATTCACTGAAGCCAGACAATAAAAGGGACAGCCACCTTTTAAAGGTAGGATGAGGAGGATGTGCTTGTTACTAAACACCACAGTGCCTCTTTCACACACATTAGCAGGACCCAGTGTTAAATCTTATTTCTATTACTTTCCCACTCACTTTATGATAGCTATAGTGCTCTCACAGATGATATCACAATGATATTGCTATTTTATAACAACCCTTTTCTTGGTTCATTAAGCGCAAACATGGGCCTCAGTGTTGCGGAGTTCTGAGCTGCTGCTAAATGACAGACTACTATCTGCACAGCAGTGCAGTAAGAAAACATGAAAAAGTCTTCATTTTTCATGTTTCCTTGATTTCACAATTATTTGTTGCTTATATTTACAAAGGTTGATAGTGACAAACTGGTTGTGTAGCAAAGTGACTTTCGCTGTGGAAGAAAAACCAACACAACTGAGAACAGGTGATCATTGCTCCATACTTTCAATGAAGTCTATAGAGAAATAAGAACAAAAAAAAAGTTAATTATTTCCCTCCTTGATAGTTTTCTGGAGTGTGCGAGGGGTGGGAGTCAATCTGGGCAGCTACTGGGTGGCTTTGTCAAACACCTTGGACTTTAACCCAGTCCATTATAGGGCCACAACCAAGTACCTTAAGAAAACCAAAAAACACAGAATGAGTGAAGACTGCAGAGGAAGACAGCAGTCACCAGTGTGGATCAAACTGGTGATATTTTTACAGTAGACAAGAGGACTTACTGTCAAGTGTCCATAGGGTAATGTAATCCTTCAACTCCTTCCCATGCATTTTCTCCACAGCTGACAAAACCAACTTTGGGTAAATTAAGTATTGAATCATGAGCATCAGTGTTACTGGTCTGCCAGAAATGAGGGATTGTCACCAACAAATTACGTTTAAAAATCTTTTTAATTTAGAATTAATCAAAATCAATAACAGTTCCATAGCATAGGGGTAGTGTTTGTTTTTTTGTTTTTTTAACAAAAATGTGAAGGCAGGTCGTGTTTTAAAAAATACTTTAAGCAAGAGCGTCCACACTAAGTTGTTGTTCTACATTTGCCAAGCCTATTTTTGGCACAAAGGCAAGAACTCAGCTATTGTTTATGCACATCTTTGGTGGTGGGAGGCGTGGGGGTGAGGTTTTAAATGCTTTAATTTGATGAGCTTTGACAGTAACGCAGCCACATTGGCAAAATGTAGACGATTTCTGTGACACCCGTGTCATAGGGCTGCTGTTATGCTTCTGCTCCATCATTAGAAGAGACATAGAGAAACAAGTGAGAATGAGTAATGGTGCTGAAGCGAGCTTGTGTAAACATGTCAGGGAGCAGACAAGTTCTCATGTCACTTAGGTATTTTACTCTCAAAGAGTAACAAAATATCTTAAAACTCAGAGGCTATCACACACACACACGGACACACGCACACTACAGTGTTGGCTCTTAATGGCATAGAAATGTGACAATCGTATTTTGGAGCCGTCTCCATTTCCCTTTCTCAACAACCTTGTTAGCCCCACTCTCCGTTTGTTTTTCCTTCTTCTTCCTCCCTCTATTACTCTGCAGCCATGGCTTTGGAAGTAGTGATGAATGAGTGGAAGTTGACTCATTAATAAAGGTGGGAGATGATTAATAAAGACCATGTGTGTTTTCCTCTATAGTGTAAATAAAATATATAATTCACATGATGCAGGGGCCAAGCAGGGAGAGTGGTTTATGGTGTGTTAAAATGCACAGGGAGCCAAAGGCTGAAGCCCTCTCAGACACACAGCCATGACAGTGCCCTACCCTGCTGCCTTTTACATGGTTCAGTGATCTCACACTCCTACTGTTGCTATCACTCTGTTTCCTTATCTCAATTTTCGCCACACTGGATTTATTTGTCTCAGACTTTCAGGGAGGGTTCCTAAGATTGTTCTGAGGTCATTCAGAACTAATATAAATGAGACCTCGGAAACAGTGCGAGGCTCTGCGTGTTGTTGTCAAACAAAAACAAAAAATTAGCCTTTTGTTATAACTGATTGATTGGTAAGAAGAGAGCAACGATACTGTAAGAGCATAGGACAATGGGTATAACTGATTGATTGGTAAGAAGAGAGGAACAGTAGTGTAAAAACACAGGACAATGGAACACAGCTTACAGTTAGAGGGCGTTTGAGCTTTGGAGGAGATTCACTATTTATCCCTGATGTCCAGGGAAGACACAGTGGATGTGCCAGTCGCTTTGGCAGGTGGCTGCCACTCCACAGCCGGGGTATCGATCCACTTTAGACCTCACCTTATTTCTCAACTTTAAATCCTGATTGAGTGTCTCTCTTTAAGTGTTTGAGGCTCGACTCCCAACCAGACACATCTTTGGGGGATTATCTCCTCATCAATCTTGGTGACTGCTTAGCAGGGACTTACATTAGGAAGTATAGGGTTGCACCCCCTGTTGTTTGGCTGTAGTAACGCATGCTTTGGACCAATATGAGCATATGGAACCTGAACATGTCTCCTGCCGTATAAAACTAATGTAGGAAATGTTGTGCAGCTCTGGTTGCACTTAGGGTTTTTGGTATTATTTTGGTGTAAGATATCCTTCTCTTTACTCTCTGGCAGAAACATTGTTCTTTTTCTTCCGCTGTATTACAGCTCAGCGTCCATCACTTTACATGGACAGAAAAGCAGATGTTTGAATGCACGTTTTACAGATGTGAACAATTGTCCCAAGAGAAGGAAAAAAAGAAGAGATGTGTTGCTTTTCACAAGGGCATTTTATTGAAGCGCTCTAAACTTTGCTCCCCCAGTAGGGAGATTACCTCATGTCAATTTCCTTAATACATTCCCATACATTTCTTGAGCGGAAACCACTGTTTGTCTGCTGTTCACTGGGGCCATGCCCTGGTTTCATGTATGTGTGTGACTGTGTTTTTTGTGGCGGAACTGACAGAGAGAAGGAGAGCAAGAAGGGAAGTGGGAGAAAAAAAAGCTGGAGAAGGGGAATAGAAACATTGTGCCACAGTGCCCCAACCTCAGCCAGGGTGACACACTTAGTAGCCAACATTCTGCCACCTTGCCCTAACAGGAAAACAGTGCTATGCCTATAAAACGGGGGCACTGGGTGCAGACTGCAGAGTATACCTGCTGGAGAAGATACCTAAATAAGGCTGCTGGAGGCGTAGGTGTTAATGTCCCAGTGTGGAGGTCTTAAAGTACAGAGTTGTCACTCTGGCTGAGTGAGGCTACGAGGCAGCGGCTCCCTTCCATTCTTTGTTTACACAGCATGTGGAGTGGGACTACTTTACCTGGACCTTCTGAGTTTACTCACACAAATCCTGAAATATATACAAGTGAATGTAAGGAGCTTAGCCCAGAGAAGGCAATTTAGTCTGCTATCTGCTAGCTGTCCCTCTGAAAATGGGAAATCAGTGATGTTAAACATCCTTATGTGGGCTTTACAACTAAAGAAGCATTTTCAGGAGTTATACCTGAGTACCTGAGCTATTACTACAAGCAGCCATGCTATAAGATCAAGCTTAGGCTTAAGCTCAAATATTAACTCCATCTAATATGCTCTAGTGTATGTGATAGCACAAAAAAAAAACATTTCATAGTACTCCTTAGAGACATAATGTTTTGGCTTTGGCAGTCATTTCCAAGTGTATGCTCCCTTTCCTGTTTACTTCATACTGGAATCTCTGGACACTTGGGGTTTCTAGGAATTGGGGTTTCTGATTTCTGTGGAGGATCACTAGTAGGGGCAAAGGGGCAAATATGAGGGCAAAGGATGGGGGCAGAAAAAGAGTAAATGGGCTGTGGGGAAGGAATAGGAAGACTGAAGTGCACTCTTGACAGCCTGAGAAACCTTCAGGTGCCATCTGTGAGGGGGGGCCAAAGGACAGGGCTCGCTGACCATTAACCTAGACCCCCCTTCCCCTCTTTAGCAAACATCCCGGCGCTGCAGATTTATGAGCTGCGGAGAAACAATAACTGTCAGAAACCAGAGTGGAGAGCAGACGATGTTCTATTATCTTCAGGTGACTCAAGACTTGAACTGAGGTCAGAACTTAGATGACCAGGATGTACTGTCTCATTTGTGAGTTCCATCTCATGGCAGCTCAGACAATACAGGGCACAAGAGCAATGGACATCTATATCTTCCACCTGTGTACTCACTCACACAGATTTCAGAATCTTCTGTCTTGTGTACATTTTATTGTAAACTGTTGGTATATATCAAGGTTATGTCAACATCCAGGACCTAGGGGAAATAACTTGGTCTAATTGGTTTATGATAAGAAAATAAATTAGTAATTAGTATAGTAATAAATCTATCACACAAATGCACAAACACAGGAGCTGAAATGTGCACAGGGGTTTACTGTTCTGTCATAATTACTGCAAAACATTAGCCTTGTAGATAGGCAGGCTACTCTGCCTCTGACTTAGCTTTCAGAGCTGCTTTGCTTGAATCCTGCCGATATGTCTGTCATGGTTGCCTTTCTGATGTGTTTTATATTCTCATTCTCACATTTTTAATATGTTTTATTAATTGGTAATTATAGTGTAGTCTGTCATCAGAGTGAACATGCTAGAATACTTTTTTGTGGCATAGATTATTGTTGATGTTGATTTTTTTGTCTTGGTTAGTCGTGATTAATCATGATTGATTACAATTAAGATTGATGGTTATTCATTGATCATCTACCCTGTAAATAATAACAAGATAACAAGAATAAACATATTAATCGTGTGACACTCCCACTATCCCGGAGGGGTAATTAACAAAATGTTTAGTAAAAGAATTTAAGAAAGTGCACCAACTTTTCTACATATTGTATTACACACTGCAAAGAGTATTCATCCAAAAACAATTCAATGATTTTCCTCTACTTATACATATCAGATTAGTACAGTGTGTTTATTGTGATCAATCCACATTTAACATGTGATAAAGTGAGATTAAGAATCTCTCTCTCTCGCACGCTCTTTGAGCCTGTTGAGGTCAACTGAGGCTGTCCTTGCTATGGAGATCTAGTTATTATCTCTGTAACAGAAAAATACATATGCATTGGTTCAAATGAAGTACCTACAGTACAGCTCTGCAGACAGGATCAAATCTAAATGGAATGCAACCAACATGCGTTCTCATTATCCTCACGTCTTCATAAATGCATGTATTGTGGTGCACAGGGCCTGTCAGTCTGCCTAATTGCTGTCTCTTCTGTATATGCACACATACCAGAGACGATATGCTCTGCTCTGGTAATTTTTGTTGAAAGCATATGCTCATGTAAAGCACAGGCAACTGTCTATTCTTCTGACATCGCATATAATTCTATAACCAATAGACATATTGTTCTGTTAAGTAGAGAGGTCCTTGACGTCTGCAATCTCTTTTTTCCATTTCTTCCTTTTGGGTCATTTTTTATGGCTTTGTCTGCAGGTGAACTTGTGGTGAGCAGATTGTGGTGAGAAGGACAGACAGCTCTCTCAGCTGTGATAATTGCTTGATGTGTTTAGCAGGGGATGCAGCTCTAGCCCACATAAATAGACTACTTGTAAGCACATACACTTTGCTTTGCAATTTCCTTCCCCTCCACTTTGCCTCTTGCTCCTGCCTCGAGTACACTCTAACCCCCCCAGTTAAAAAAGAAGTGAGAAATATGTGTCACCAAATAAATTCTGAAAGAAAAGAAACAGATATTTATGTGTGTGTCAACAACGAATGAGTGTACAGTATGTGTGTTAGTGTGAAACAACAATCTGGTGACAATAGCATGGCTGAAAATAAAAGCAATATTGTCCTGTGGGGCTCAGACACTTTTGGAATTGCTGAGCTGTCCTTGCCCACCTCTTGACACTCTCCCCACCTTACTGCTCTACTGTCCCTATTCCTCTTACCATTCCTGTTTGCCTCAGAGGGGCCTATATCTAAAACTTTGTCCAGTAGAGAATGGGCAGCCTTTAAATGTCTGTCACACAGTGTCATAGCAGAAGCTACACACGGGGGTGTCCAGTGTCACAACACAGACCAGGCCCTGTCAAGTGTAAAATAAATTTGTTGGGGGAGGGGGGGTAAAGGTAGAGGAGGAGGAGACAGAGAGAACCAAGAAGATATATATTACAGCAGGTGATGAATAACCCCAAGGTGCAGAGATACTCTGAAGGCTGAGGTGATGGGATGAAGCGAGAGACAGGTTGTGGGGAGGTAGGGGTGTCTGGCCTGGCGGCTGCTGGCTCAAGCTTGTAGATAGTGGCTGTCAAAAGAGCAAGGTTTTATTTATTTATTGTTGGTCTGCTTAAGAGATGGTGAAGGTCAGGCTGTGTGTCTGCAGCACAGCTTAGTTATGTGGACCAGATCAATTTATGAAATATGTCTGTTAACAATGCCGCCAATGTAATCCCCCTCACCCCACCTTGCCCCACATGCATTATTTTACTACACCCCCCCACCTCTTCTGCTCTTTCTTCTCCTGCTGTTGCCACTGCTCCTGCTGCAGTGACCATGACCAGTGACCTCCAGTAACCTCATCACTATATATACGCTGTTGTTGATACAACGTTCCAGGAAGAAGAGGTCAGTATATTATTTCCTTGAAGAAGTAAACATGATACATGTAATTCTCTAGAAGTGAGGCTCTGTCAGCTGTGATTGCAATATCAGTGGATTTAAGGGTTTATGTCTGTTAGGGCGCTGGGTTATTTATTGTTTAATAGCGCAATGAGTAGTGGGTTATCTTTGTAACTCAGGAGAAAGTGCCATATTATATTTCAATTCAACACCACACACTTATCCATTATATCCATTCCGACCGCTGCGGCGCACACCGTGATTGACTACCACCTCTTAAAGTAATGTGTCACTCTGCATGTGCTAGCATTGTATTTATGCAATATGCATATTGTGGTATCCACATAATTTATGTAGCAGCTATTTGTGTGTTTACTTTTAATGTGACAGATCATTGGTGCAGAGTCAATTGCACATCATCTGTGGAGTCGACAAGATGATTGACCAATGAGCAGTTTGTAGATTTATAATTGGGTATTAAATAAAGCAACCAGCTGAGACATTTACAATGTAATGCTGCTGGTGTGTCCATACTGCATTTAGTATTTTCAAACAACAATACAAAAATCTGAAATCGTTAACATGTCAAGACTGTTATTGTATTAAAAGCCTCCTGGTTCCCTACCACAGCCAGGGCCACAGGGCGACTTTATAAATACCACCGTGTCATTAATGTCCAAGCCAGCCTGCAGTCCAGATCTTTCTCTAGCTGAAAATATTGGAAGAATCATAAAGTGGAAAAGTTGAAACCGGAGCCAGACTTAAACCAGAGACTGTTGAACAGTGCTATTCTTTAATACTGAAATAAATAATAATAATAATAATATTGTAAACAGACAGGTCCATGTTTTTATTTTTTATACTGCAGGCATTAGTCTGTACATAACTTTTTAGGCAATTAAAATTTGAATGGCAGGACTTTTCCTATTTTCTTTTTCTTCAACACTGTATATGAGTTCTAGTTCATACCCAAAGACAAGTTTAAGCTTGAATTTCATTTGTAAAAGTTTTTTAAGTTTGTAGACATGAGGTTTGAAGGCTGTCTTTGGCAGGTCCTCAAATAACCCCACACCACAGCCATCTGAACTATACACGACACTACCACATTGTCAATATCCACTCTAAATCTCCCCAGATGCTAAAATATATTGTGCATTTAATAAATATAATCCTCAAACTTAATGTGCGAGCTCTGCACTGTATTACATATATCCTATTCTGACTGTCTTGGATGCCAATCAGACAGACTGTGGTCTGGATGACTGCTGTGCCACCAGGCCCTGCGGCCCTTGGTCAGTAAACCACAAGAGGATCAGTGTGGCCATCTATCTATTCATTCATCTCTCCATCTTCTTGTTGGAAAGTGCAGTGTTCACACAGTTTAGGTCAAACCTCAAAGCATGTCCGATCAGTCTGAAGATATCACAGTGTTTGAGCGGTTCCTTTTTTTACCCTGTGGTTCCACCAGAATAAAAGAGGGATAAGAGTGTGTTGTTTGAAAAGTGGTCGCACATCTGAGTTGAATAAACCGCTTTTGGAGGAGACGGGTCATACTGTGTGTCTTCCTTCCTGCACTGAAGGTAATCTGGGGCAAGCAGGACTCAGGGGCAGCTGGTTTGTGTGAGTTTGCGTATGCCTTATTATATGTGGTGTCGTGGCAGAGGGTTGGGAGGAAATGCGGGCCACAGTTTATAGACATAGATACAAACAGAGGGGGGCAGTGAATTCCTGCATATGCAAGATATATATATATTTTTTTACTTTTTCCAAGATGACCCTTGATCAAAGAGTGAGCAAGTTTGATTGAAAGGACATTTGACATGGGTACTTAGCAGTGGGCAAAGGAAACCAAACAGGGGAGAAACAACTGGGCTGTGAAAGGTCCAACTGTTAATTTGCATGTTGTGAGTTACGTAAATAGCTTTGGAGATTTCTAGCCCCAAAACCATGAGCATGTAATTATGACAACTTTCAGATCAATATCCTCTCATTTGCAGGACAAAGCTGCACTCTAACCATCAGTCTCCCTCCCATTCTTGACTTGCATGTCAGTGGCTGATTGTGACAACTGAACTGTATGTGTGTGTGTGTCTGTGTGTGAGAGGGAGAGAGAGAGAGAGACTTTTTGAAGGATTTTTCAGAATTTTGAACCCTCATATGTGCACTGTAGTTTTACAAAGTACTTAAGTGTTGAGCATGTGCTCCCTGGCCCCAGGTATCAAGAAACTAACACTGATAGAGAATATGATTGATCCATCCATTTGTATCTCTTCACCTTTATTCAAACTGTGAATTCGTCTAAATTCTACAGAATCTACAGCAACATGTTTTTTCTTTTCTTTTTTTTCTTCTCTCTTCCTCTCCTTTGCACCCTCAGAGTTCATATGCTTGTAGGTCTTTAATTATGTATGATATTCTTTTGCCCTGTTTTACGGAAACTCCAGACTGGATTCGCTCAAGTCATCGACTTGAAAGTTTGAAAACCTCCAGTGATACACTATATTACCAAAATTATTCGCTCACCCATTCAAATGATCAGAATCAGGTGTCCTAATCCCTTGGCCTGGCCACAGGTGTATAAAGTGCAAAGAGGTCGCCGACTTTCTGCACAGTCAATTGCTACAGAGCTACAAACTTCATGTGACCTTCAGATTAGCCCAAGTACAGTACGCAGAGAGCTTCATGGAATGGGTTTCCATGGCCGAGCAGCTGCAGCCAAGCCACACATCACCAAGTGCAATGCAAAGCGTCGGATGCAATGGTGTAAAGCACGCCGCCACTGGCCTCTAGAGCAGTGGAGACGCGTTCTCTGGAGTGATGAATCACGCTTTTCCATCTGGCAATCTGATGGACGAGTCTGGGTTTGGAGGTTGCCAGGAGAACGATACATTTCAGACTGCATTGTGCCGACTGTGAAATTTGGTGGAGGAGGAATTATGGTGTGGGGTTGTTTTTCAGGAGCTGGGCTTGGCCCCTTAGTTCCAGTGAAAGGAACTTTGAATGCTTCAGGATACCAAAACATTTTGGACAATTCCATGCTCCCAACCTTGTGGGAACAGTTTGGAGCAGGCCCCTTCCTCTTCCAACATGACTGTGCACCAGTGCACAAAGCAAGGTCCATAAAGACATGGATGACAGAGTCTGGTGTGGATGAACTTGACTGGCCTGCACAGAGGCCTGACCTGAACCCAACAGAACACCTTTGGGATGAATTAGAGCGGAGACTGAGAGCCAGGCCTTCTCGACCAACATCAGTGTGTGACCTCACCAATGCGCTTTTGGAAGAATGGTCAAAAATTCCTATAAACACTCTCCTCAACCTTGTGGACAGTCTTCCCAGAAGAGTTGAAGCTGTAATAGCTGCAAAAGGTGGACCGACATCATATTGAAATCTGGGTTAGGAATGGGGTGACACTTCAGTTCATAGTATGAGTCAAGGCAGGTGAGTGAATACTTTTGGTAATATAGTGTATGTGGTAGCAGGAGCCCACTGCTGCTACCTCCAACCTCTGTCTTTCGGAGGGTGGGAGCAGAGAGCATATTTTGGAAGGAGATTAGGGGGCGATCCTGTGGATTATCTTTTAATTAAGGATGGTTGAGTTGTGCCCACTCTGGTGGAGCAAACGCCCAGCTAGAAGTGACAATGGGCATTTGGTTGATTGATGTGTTTGTGGTCTTAGAAGTTACCCCCTCTCCTCATCTTACCCTCCATTACGTTTCTCTGCCTCTCTCTCTCTCTCTCGCCCCCCCTCCCTTCTTACTGGTCACTTGCCCCTCCAGGATGTGTAGGTCACACATTAACTGGTTGTTTGACTTTCAGGACACTAGGGGGCTTTGATAATAACTGGCCTTTTGTTCGGCTTTTGTTAGGTTTTTGCCAAAGATTTGTGGACCTCTCCCTTTTTCATGTTTTGGATTTTAAATTAAATATGATAAACTCCATGTGCCTTGTTGGCCAGTCATATGTAATTCTTTGGTCAGATTAGGCAGATGCTGCTCTAGAAATAATGACATAAATAATACAAATATTATATTGATGACTGGTTTATGACATTCTTTTTTTTTTTGCAATCTCTGTATCAGTCAAATTATTCAGCCATTTACGCCTCAGCTAATTGGACAGTTTGCTGTCGAATTAGGATTGTTCCCCTAAACCAAATATCTTTCATATTGCTGATGTGACATAAATCCAAAAGGACACAAAGTTAGACAGACGGTTACTTTGATGAGAAGTTGGGAAGAAGAAAGACTTTTATGTATTATGAGATTATCTTAAAAAGAAATGTAAAAATAAAAAAAAATGACAGTAAAGTGTGTACAGTGTACTGTGGATCGAAATATTCTTGAATTTCTGTAACAGACAGAGGCAAAACTATGAACATATTGTATTTAATATTTGTATTTATATGCAAGAGTACACTCCAAGACAATATTGTATTATTAATATTTCACCTAAATGGAAACAGTAAAATTGGATTTAAATGCCTATTATAGTAAGTAGTACTTCAAAAGACTGCATATATCCAATGCTTTTGATAACATCAACTTTTTTTTCAATAGAAGTCAGAAATGCTGAATGTTATATTGGGTAAAAAGCAGGTGTGTTTACTACCAGAAGGTTGTGGGATTGATTACAAACTTGATAATGTACGTGATGCATCCTGGCAGTATTGTCTGTCCGTAGATAGGAAAGACCATAGTGTGAAAACACTATAATGTAAAACACCACTTTGCAAACATTTGCTGTATCAGGGTGATTTAACATTTTCTATACAATCCTTATGAATAATCTCCTGTGACTTTATTGATCATTACATCACTGAAACTGATATTTGGCATGATATTGGCTCAAACTATTGCATACTGCAACCTCTCTGAGACCATGTGTTGTTGCAAAAGTGGGACTATATAAGTACAGCTTCTTTACCACGTCATCATTTACTTTTGTTTTACTACGACCCTTGGTGTCACTGTTCATATCAATGTAAGTGGATGGTGAACAGCTGTTATCTGTGAGAAAGGTCAGCAGGGGCGGCAAAGAGCACAGTGAGGGAGCTTGGTTTATATTTGTGTCTGTGTGTGTGTGTGTTTAAAACTGGGGTGAGGTAGAGGGGGTGTCTTTAACTGACCAGGGGGAGCCATGGGCTGCCTGTTAATTGGGTTAGTGCAACAACCAGGGGCAAACCATGTGACTGGAAAAAAATAAATACTGTGAGAAAAGACCCTAAGAGGCACTTTTGTCTCAGCAGAGACATATGGCACAGGAGCTGTGAGTGTTTATCTGGAGGGACCCAATGAAGATGTGTGAGAAAGAGAGGCTGTGAGGGAGGCAATGAAGGAGCGAGGCATCCTTCCCCAAATTAACGTGGTATCCTTAAATCGAGTGAAAAAAAGCCAGAGGACACACTAACTGTGGTAAACTGATTTCACTATCCATATCTCTGTCTAACACTTCCATATGCTTCCATATTCCATCTCCTTTTGTCTTTCCAAATCTCCCACACTCCAGAACATCCCCCTCACCCTTTAATGTTTCCATTTCCTCCTTTAAATCGCATCTTTTTTCCCAGCCCCAGCTTCTCTTTCACTCCCTACCTGAAAGAATAAAATAATTAAATTTTAAATTCTGATAAGCCATGTTAATTAAATTGATGCATGCATATTCATACCTGGAGCTCCTGATTAACACTGGCATCACCGTAACTGAAAGTGTTTTTTCTTACCTATTGTAACATTAATTACCATTATTTAAAAAAATAATCGACATACACAAAGTTGAGTCCAACCCTGGGTCGGTCCTGTGGGTGGAACTGCTTTCAAAAGAATGAACTCTTGTTAAATAAGTTACATATCTGTCATGTTTGCTGCAGCGCAGCAATCAGGGAGATCAGCTTCATCTGCGGTCACCAGCTGACGCTGATAATCTTGCAGCGTATTTAAGCGGTGGCCACACACTTCTCTCTGTTAAATCGTCACATCGTGTTATGGAGGCTGCGCTCGCATCGGTCAAGTTGTGGGTTTCCTGTTTGCTCAAAACTTACCCTTCATTTCGATCCACGTCAAGCCTCGCCTGCTCTGGTTCTAAAGGTATATCGTTGTTTTGAGGAGCCCCTTCATCGTTATTTCTGCTCCGCTCTTAGGCCTCTGAATTGGCCGGCTCCCTCGCTATCCAGAGGGAATCCGCCGTGGTGACGTCACTCCCAAGGGGGTTCCCAGTCAAGCGCCACTCCCTGAGATCCGAGCCGAGTCTCCTTTGTTAAAGAGACATTCGTTTGCTCCGAACGGAGACTCTTTTGTTTAAGAGACACTCGTTTGCTCCGAACGGAGCCCCCTTTTGTTGAAGGACATTTTTGCACTCCGAATGGAGACTCATTTAGTTTAAGAGATTTCCTGAGAGGAGAAGACATTTTGGCATGACTGCTCATTGGCTGCAGTAACCTTTTGTTGGTTTTCTGTTTGTGTTTTGTGTTTTGCTGAATTATCACGGTAAAACGGACTGTAAAACAACCCCCCTTCCTCTTCTGTGTGCTGCATTAGGGTCCAAGCCTGTAGTTCCTGACACAGATTGTGGTCTTGTGAGGAGATGGAGAAAGAGAGAGAGAAATTAAGTGTTGGGAGTTTTGCAGACACCAGGAGTTAAACGCTGCTACGCCTCAGAGGTGGAGGAGATGAAATATTAAAAGGCAGAGTGTTTATTAACGGGATGAAACAAAGGCCTGCTTCCCTTTCACTCAGGCACATTGACACTTGGCACAGAACAAACAGCATTGTTTCAGTATTGGGGAAGGAAAGAAGCAAAACCAGGATGTGCACCGATGGTTGACAACAACAATTAGTCAGCTGCCTTAATGACTAATTTAATCAATGTAACTGTGGAGTAAGGTAGAAAATAGAAAAAAAAAAACTTAATAGTTTAACCAAATGATCTTGAGTTTGCATCTTTTGTTTTTGTGTTATGCCACAGATTTACTAAATTTTATTTTGAGACAAACACAATTTACAGAAGAACAATACATGTTTTTTTAATTATTTTAGTGATTTAGACATAAAAGCTAACAAGTCTGGAATTAATGACACAATCAGGACAATGTAGGACAACTACACTCCCTACTGAGCTGCACCCAAACAAAGGGCAAAGTTTTCTTAACCCTATAACGCCAAACGTATCATATTTGATACAGTTTTACAGCCCTCCACATGAGCAGTGTGATATTTTTTTTTTTCCTGAAAAACCAGATGTATACAATCAGATACATGCAGTGCTCAGATATTTCAACAGGGGATAGTTATTCAGTCATTAGTGGGCCTTCCAGTGACACTACAAGATTGCCATGACTCAGGATTTGGACACAGGTGGTTTTTGAACAAGAATTTTGCCAAGTTTGAAAAGGTGAGAAAAACATTCAATTTTTTACTGAAACACCAATCAGGGATCGATCAGCATCAGGAATAGTTACTGAGCTGGTGCAATGTGAAAATACCTAAAATTTGTTTCAGTAAAACTGTGTTGAGAATGATGTATCAAATTTGATGCAGCAGGTATATAAGGTCATGTAACTCTAAATCAGTCAACTGTCCTTTTATTGTATTTCATGCATTATATGTTTTTATTTTTAAATTAAATAATTTATTACATTTATAGTAAATAAGAGATGTAACTTGCTGTATCGTTTTATATGATCTTGTATATTATATATATATATATATATATACACAGTATATATACATGTAACGCTGAATCAGTCAATTGTCATTTTATTGTATTTTATGCATTATATATAGCATCAAGGTCAAACGAAAGGCATATGAGAAGTTGTATGAGAGTTTGGAAACAAAGAAAGGTGAAAGGAGTTGTATAGATTGGCGAGACAGAGAAATCAAGCTGGGAAGGATGTGCAGCAGGTGAGGTTGATTAAGGACAGAGAGGGGAATGTAATCACAAGTGAGGAAAGTGTGCTGAGAAGATGGAAGGAATACTTTGAGGAGTTGTTAAATGAGGAAAATGAAAGGGAAAGTAGAAACGACGAACCAGAGACTATTAGGAAGAAGGTAGATCAGGTTAGAAAGGATGAAGTTAGAAAAG
>NC_024327.1:8961112-8965509 GCF_000523025.1 Cynoglossus semilaevis | reverse complement strand
TGGTGATGGACAGATTGACAGATGAGGTCAGACAGGAGTCCCCATGGACTATGTTGTTTGCAGATGACATTGTGATCTGTAGTGAGAGTAGGCAGCAGCTAGAAGAGAACCTAGAGAGTTGGAGGTTTGCACTAGAAAGAAGAGGAATGAAGGTCAGTCGTAGCAAGACAGAGTACACGTATGTAAACGAAAGGGAGAACTGTGAAATAGTGAGGTTACAAGGAGCAGAGGTGTGGAAGGTGCAGGAGTTTAGGTTCTTGGGATCAACTGTTCAGAGCAGTGGAGACTGTGGAAGAGAGATGAAGAATAGAGTGCAGGCAGGATGGAACAGCTGGAGAAAAGTGTCAGGAGTGATCTGTGATAGAAGAGTGTCAGCGAAGGTGAAGGGAAAGGTTTACAGGACGGTGGTGAGACCAGCCATGATGTATGGTTTAGAGACGGTAGCAATAGGCAGAAGACAGGAGGCGGAGCTGGAGGTGGCAGAGTTAAAGATGCTAAGATTCTCTTTCGGAGTGACAAGAATGGACAGGATCAGGAATGAGGTCATTAGAGGGACAACACAGACAGGAAGGTTTGGAGAAAAAGCTAGAGAAGCCAGATTAAGATGGTTTGGACATGTGCAGAGGAGGGACAGTGGATACATTGGTAGAAGAATGCTAGAGATGGAGCTACCAGGTAGGAGAAAGAGAGGAAGGCCAAAGAGGAGATATATGGATGTAGTGAGGGAGGACATGCAGATAATTGGAGTCAGAATAGAAGATACAGAGAACAGGGAGAGATGGAAATCAATGATTTGCTGTGGCAACCCCTGAAATAAAAGGGACAAAGCCGAAAGTAAAAGAAGAAGATACAGTATATAGCATCAAGCAGCAGTCTTTTTATTTTTAAATTACATAATTTGGTACATTTAGAGTAAAAAACTGGATTTAACTTGCTGTATCATATTATATATTAATAAATTATTATAAATATATATAATATAAATATATATAATACAGCCAGTTCTATTTGTGGATTTCTCATTACTGCATTATGATAGCACTTATTATATTTGGAATTACAAATGTGTTTGATTTGTGTGCGTTTTATTATGTTTTGTTTATTCAGAAAAAAAATAATATTTGACCATTGTGACCCGATGTATCAAATATGATACAAATTGAAACTTGTATAGAAAATTATATTTGAATTTGCTTTTTGTTTGTTTGTTCAGAGGGACCAATAAAGGGTTCAAGTTCAAATAATTGGAATTTTCTGTCAATTATTTAATGGTTTGGGCTTTAAAGGGTAAATTATCATTTATCAATATTTGTTTATATACTGTATATATATATAAATATATATAAGATAAAGATGGTAAGACAGACATCTACCTATCATCCTAAGATGAGCTCACAGTTGCTAAGCTAACACCTATACTCACTCACAAACATAATTTTTTATCTCTCAAAGTAATGGGTCACTAATTAAACATCTGTATTATGTAATGCATACTGATTGGATACAAAAGGTTCATTAATGCAGGAGTTTTAGGGCCAGTTGTGTGAGGAAGTGTAATATATCACCTCTGCTTAGTGACAGTGCTCCATGTAAGCCACTTTCCATAGTAGGGTCAGGGTGACATTTAACGTTGTTAGCAGTTTAACCCTTCGCCCTTGTCCTTGAGGCCCTGTCATGTCTGAGTGGCACCGAAACTATGCACTTTTGACACGGGGGCTCCTGGCTTGAGGCCCCTGCGGGCCCCTCTTCCATTGATTGCCTTTTGCTGTTATGTAAATTCAAGAGCCCTGTGGCTTTCCAGCCAATGTAGGGAAGTATGAGGTTGTATGGACTTTTTATAAATATATATATTTCTTTTCCATGTTGTGTCACTGAAGTAAAAGCTCCACTCCTGTCCAAAGCTCCACTATCCGTCGTCCCACCTAGTGTTTTATGGCACAGAATAAAGCAGGCCAGCACTGCAAGCAGAGATAAATTTGCAACACACACTCACAGATGCACAAGTACATATACAGTATGTCACAAAAGTGAGTACACCCCTCACATTTCTGCAGAGATTTCATTATAATGTTTAATAGAACAACACTGAAGAAACATTGCTTTGACACAATGAAAAGTAGTCTGTATAAAGCTTATATAGCAGTGTAAATTTATTTTTCCCCTCAAAAAAACTCAAAATATAGCCATTAATAGCTAAACCCCTGGCAACAAAAGTGAGTACACCCCAAAGACACTACACCCCTAAATGTCCAAACAAAGCACTGCTTGTCATTTTCCTTCCAAAATACCACGTGACTTGTTACTCTTACTAGGTCTCAGATGTGAATAGGGAGCAGGTGTGTTCAATTTGTAGTACAGCTCTCACACTCTGTCATACTGGTCACTGAAACTCCCAAGATGGCACACCATGGCAAGGAACTCTCTGGGGACCTCAAATCCATGCCCAGGAGGATTAAGGCGGTTCTGCAAAATCATGGTGGCCACACAAAATATTGACACTTCAGGAACTTTCACTTTAGGGTGTACTCACTTTTGTTACCAGGGGTTTAGCTACTAATGGCTATATTTTGAGTTTTTTTTGAGGGGAAAAATAAATTTACACTGCTATATAAGCTTTACACAGACTACTTTTCATTGTGTCAAAGCGATGTTTCTTCAGTGTTGTTCAATTAAACATTATAAGACATCTCTGCAGAAATGTGAGGGGTGTACTCACTTTTGTGACATACTGTACCTACGGTCACACATTTACTGCCTATGTTTTCGCACTCACCCCCATATTTGGTCCCACAAGAAAACACTTGATACAACAGAGAAAATCCCCTGTCGTCTTTTCCTTCTGGTTGTGGTCCATATTCTCTCCCTAATGTCTTCGCCTGCTGTGTGTTTGTGTGTCCCTGGGGGAGTCCAGACATAGCTGCTGGAGTGACCTGATAAAATCTGGGAGTAACTGATGGTTTTGCCCACATGCTCTGGAACCTCAGGAGCCCACAGACATCCTCGCAAAAGGCCCATCCACCTGAGACCCTTTCAACACCTCCTCGACATCGGCTTAATATGGATTCCTCCAGTGGAAATCCAAACACACTCTGTGTTTTTTAAAAAAACAAACAAAAAAAAAAAAACAAAAGTGTTCCTCCAGGACCTTTTCTCATGATCTTTGCAGTAGGAAGTAGTTCCTGTCAATGTCTGAGGCATGGCAAAAGAAAGCCCTGAACCTAAGACACCGCGATTCACGTCCATTTGTTTCACTTGAATTCCCCTGGTCAAATGACTTGTAAAAGGAATGACAGCTTGCCTTAAAAATTTCCTTTAATGTAATATATTTCATTTCCACTTGATTATAATAATCCTACACACATTTTAACATGTTTGTTAAGTCATAACTTGTTTCAGCACTAAATAAATAAGTCTCATGGCCATTTAATTTACTTCACATCATCTAGGTCTTGTAAAAGTGGAGAACGGGCAAAGGAGGGAGAGTGATACTGTTAAAACATGACATCTCATACAGACATTTCATCATGGGAAACGTTGACCTCCAAATGACTCAAGGTTATCAAGTCATCAGAGCAGCCTGTCCTCAGGATCTGAGAGGCATAATAAAACTGAGAGGAGAAAGTCTTTGTTCACAGATGTCAACAGCATCACAATGACTCTCCTTTAAAATCCCCTGTGCCCTAATCTACAATTCACCATTCCATGAATTGCAGAAACAGTAACATGTTCAATTAATATTATATAAAAAACATATTGTAAACCAATTCATACATAGGATTAAAAGGTTCATGATGAAATCTCAGTGCTTAAAGTCCAAGGGTGAAAACAGCTCCTAAGTAAGAATATTCTTGACAATGTATACACTCCACAGAAAGGTGCCTACAAAGCTCTATCTCTGCCCCACCTAGGTGCCTCGGACCACACCACTGTTATGCTAATACTGGCATACCGACCACTAGTCAAAACAACCACACCAGTAAAGAAACAGGTACGGGTGTGGTCTGAGCGGTCGTCAGAGACACTCCAGGACTGTTTCTCCACGACAGACGGGAGCATGTTCAGACAGGCAGCCACATACAACAACATCACTGACCTCCAGGAGTATACAGAGACTGTAACCGCCTACATGCACAAGTGCATCGACGACGTTACAGTCACCAGAACCATCTCCATTCGGGCCAATCGGAAGCCAAGCCTGACAGGGGAGGTTCACAGGCTCCTGAGGGCTCGGAATTCTGCCTTTTAAGCCGGGGAGGCGGTAAGCCTGAGAACAGCCAGGGCCAACCTGTCACGAGGCATCAAATAGGCCAAGAGACATTACTCCAAGAGAATCTTCAAGCACTTCAGTGACAGCAGAGACACCAGGAACCTGTGGCAGGGTATCCAGACCATCACGA
>NC_024327.1:8958412-8961060 GCF_000523025.1 Cynoglossus semilaevis | reverse complement strand
ACTGAACAACTTCTTTGCTCGCTTTGAAACAGACAACAACGCATAGAAGTCTCCAACCCCGCCCGGCGTCCAGGTTCCGACACTGTCCACCGACAGCGTGAGGAGAACTTTCAGAAGAACAAACCCATGGAAAGAGAGACTGCGCCAAAGAGCTCACGACTGTCCTTAAAGACATTTTTAACACCTCACTGAGCCAGGCTGTTGTTCCCAAGTGCCTCAAAGCCACCACCATCATCCCAATCCCGAAGACTTTAACTCCCTCCGACATCAATGACTACCGCCCGGTCGCACTCACCCACCTCCTAATGAAGTGCTTTGAGAGGCTAGTGATGCAACACATCAAGGCCGCTCTCCCGCCAGCCTTGGATCCCTTTCAGTTTGTCTACCGGTCCAACCGTTCAACTGACAACATTGCCTACCGGTCCAACCTTTCGACTGACAACGCCATCTCTACTGCCCTTCACTCAGCCCTCACGCACCTAGAGACAAAATATTCTTATGTCAGAATGCTGTTAATAGACTTCAGCTCAGCATTCAACACAATCATCCCCCAGCAGCTCATCCACAAACTGGACCAGCTCGGGATCCACACATCTCTTTGCAACTGGCTGCTGGACTGCCTGACAGGAAGACCACAGGTAGTTCAGGTTGGCAGAAACACCTCGTGCACCATCACACTAAACACAGGGCCCCCCCCAAGGATGTGTACTGAGCCCCCTCCTCTTCACTCTGCTGACCCATGACTGCACACCAACATTTAGCTCCAACCTCTTCATTAAGTTCGTGGACGACACGACTGTGGTAGGTCTCATCAGCAACAGTGATGAGACAAGGTACAGGAGTGAGGTTAGCAGCATGGCCTTGTGGTGCAAAAACAACAATCTCTGCCTGAATATGAAGAAGACAGAAGAGATTGTTGTGGACTTCAGGAGGAAGCACACCCAGCACACTCGACAGTGCTGCAGTGGAGAGGGTGAGCAGCCCCAAGTTTCTGGGAGTGCACATCTCTGAAGACCTCAAGAGCATCCTGACCAACTGCATCACTGTGTGGTATGGTGCCTGCACCATGTTTTGCTGCAAGACCCTACATCACATCGCAGCTGAGAGGATCATTGGTGCCTCTCTCCCCTCTCTTCAGGACATCTACAACACCCGCCTCACCCACAAGTCCATCAAGATTGCAGGTGACCCCTCCCACCCAGCTTACAGCCTCTTTAGCCTACTGCCATCAGGTAGGAGACTGCGGAGTCTCGAGGCCAGAACCGGCAGACTCAAAGACAGTTTTATCCATTAGGCCATGAGGAGACTCAACTCCCTACCTGCTCTGCCCTCTCTCCCCCCTCTGTTAAGATGTTCTAAATACATTTATTCAATCTTCACAATATATTCATTGTATTAAGTTTCCATATCAATTTATACTGTTATTGAATGCTGTCATTATGCTGTACTAAAAGGGAAAGTGCTGAAGACAGATGTGCATGCTGGTGGATTACATAACAGTATGATATGGACAGCACTGAATGGTACCGACTGTTACACTTGAAGATAGAGACAGGACACAGAACCGGTCAGAACTGGTTTCTTTGCTCAAATAAGGAGACTGATGGAAGACCAACAAAAGACAAAGAGAGAAAAACATCCAAACTGCATAGTCTTATCTGACTTGATTAACACATGCACATAGCTCCTGTTGGTGGAGAATCCTTGTTTGGAGCAGTCTTTACCAATCAGTGCTCAGAAGTGGTGCGTGAACACCGCATGGGTGTGGAATGCCAAGGTACTGACCATTGAAAAACTGTGTTTAAGCTTTGAGCACTGAGGAGTTCCTCAGTGCAGTTCTGAATGTAACTATTGTTCTGCACTCCTTGCTGCAAGAAAAAAAATTTAAAATTTGAGATTTCGTATTTGATTCTTTATTTGATTTTTATTTGATTCTTTGTGTGTTAGGAAACTGGGGTATGAACTAACAGCATATTTTACAGTCCTATCTAAAAGAAAAAGTTTCCTGACACCCTCTGTCATACACAGACTCTACTGTGCCCCTCTTATCCTCCCCATCCCTCACACATAGTCTCTCTTCTACTCATTTGCACTAATTATTGCACTATATGAATAAAAAGACTGTGGATCCTCATTAACATATTGCACTATCCCATGTATTACCTCACCCTCAACAGAATAAGCTAAGTCATTACTGTCTTCATTGAGTCACCACTCATCGTTCATTCTGCCTGTAATTACTAATTACTGAGTAATGCCACAGCACTTCTTTCAGGATATATTCTCACAAGTGTGTTTCTTTGTACATTGTACATATATTGTTAGTTTATATCCCTTTCCCTTGTAAATATCTCCTTTGTTATATTCTTGCCATTTTGCACCGTGGGTCTGAGAGGACTGCAATTTCATTGTGCCATATGTCCTGTATGTATGGCATATTTGACAATAAAGTTGACTTTGACTTTTGACTTTGACTCTTTTTCTTACCGCACTGTAGCAGGTGGCAAGCAGACTGACACACCATTTAAAAGGGATTATGGGGGGACTAAAGACTGATTAATAAAATATTGACAACAGCTTTAACAAAGATTTGAAAGCAACACTTGTTACATTCTACAACCCACTTAGAGGATGAACAGTAATGACTA
>NC_024327.1:8951965-8956609 GCF_000523025.1 Cynoglossus semilaevis | reverse complement strand
CTCTGACCAACAGTAGTCCAATTTCCATCAGTGCCCTGTTGGTCAACGGCACTGTTGGCGGTCGTTGTTAACCCGGGCCTCGACCGATCCGGTATGGAAATCGTTTTATTGATCTGCATATTTGATTTAGCTAAACGTTTTACACCGGATGCCCTTCCTGACGCAACCCTCACCATTTATCCGGGCTTGGGACTGGCACTATAAACACGGCTTTGTGTACCCTAGTGGCTGGCCATGTACTACCTCAACCAAATAAGCCCAGTCATTACTGTCTTCATTGATTCACCACTTTTCATTAATTCTGCCTGTAATTACTAATTACTGAGTAATGTCACAGCACATGTTTTTCAGGATATATTCTCACAAGTGTGTTTCTTTGTACATTGTACATATATTGCCAGTTTATATCCCTTTCCCTTGTAAATATCTCCTTTATTATATTCTTGCCATTTTGCACCAGGGGTTTGAGAGGACTGCAATTTCATTGTGCCATATGTCCTGTATGTATGGCATATTTGACAAAAAAGTTGACTTTGACTTTGAGCTGCTGAGTGTGCAATATCCCCATGTCTGTAAGTAGTACTGCAAGTACAGTAAAGTAAAGTCAATGCCTATAGTCATATGCGATTAAAGCTGTTTAGGGAGATGTTGGTGTCTGTAGACTCTAAAAACTAAAAATTAACATTATCCTTTAAAGCCAAGATTAAAACTTAGAAAAGGTTAAATTTAGGAAAATGTTATTTGTCTTATGGTTGGAAAAGAAAAGTGGCCACTAAATCAACACACATGATGGAAGGGCAACAGGACCGTTTATGGTCTCTGAAACTCACAAACTACTAAAAAATAAACAAAAACGGACTGATGAGGAGAAGGTGGAAGAAGAGAGGAGACGGAGGGATAATACAAACAGAAAAAGAAGTGATTCCATACTTTCTCCAGCTGTTTTCTCATAGAAAAGCACCGGTTATCCTACACAGCTTGTTACAATAGGGGGAACGAGCCTGGTGGGATCCAGAATTGACAACTTGTGTCTGCTTAGTTACATTAGTTAATGGCCCTAATTATCTTGGTCCTTGCTGTGAAGAGTCAATAAACAATTAGTGTGGCATATGGACCCCCTCTGTTTTCTATCTCCAAGACAATGGGGTGTCCCTCTCTGGCAGTGGCTGAGTGTGAGTGCAGACTAATTAAATTACGTGGGAAACGTGATCAATGGCTTATCCTAAAACCCCTGAATGCCACCCTTTTCTGGTAGCCTTTGCCTCTCTGCCGCTTAAGCCACAAATGAATGGCTGGACTCCATCCTCAGAGTCCATGCATTACCTTTATCTTCAGTCCTCATGTATCTGTGGCTGAGAACAAAGGGAAACAAAGTGCTGATCAATTTGACGTCACCTAGGATACAGGGCCCTCTGGCCTTTGGCTGCTCGTCCGCTCTTACACTCCTTTACTACGCAACTTCCATGCAACCAAGGCTGTGACTGTCAGCCTTACTTCTCCCCTCTTTTTTTTTTTTTTTTTTTTGCTGTCTTCAGTATCAGCAGCCAGACAGGGGAAGCTAGCTAGAGGCCAAAAGAGCAGAGGCAAAACCTTTTGAATATGGATGGAGTTTAGGTGAACTACACCTGAACTCTGCCTGTGATGTCTTTATAGAGAGGTGTTTCTGATTTTCCTGTGCCTTTCAGCCACCATCAGAAGTTCAAGAGGCAGCTGTGTTTTGTATTCAGGGGGAAGAGAACCTTTCAAACCTTTGGTATAAAGAAGCTGCATGGTGTCAGTCTAAAAGGTAAAGGAGCAGGAAAGAGGAGGGCTAAGAGCAGGAGGATGGAAGGGAAGAGGGGGGAGACTTTGTTGTGCCATTCACAGGACTAATCTGGAGTAGGTAGAATTCTCCCTCTGGAGGAATTATGTATCAGTGTTTTATTATGTACTACATGCTATGGAAAAAGAACCTGATTGCTAGCATGCATGTGTCTTGATACAAGATGCACTGTTATTAGTGAGTCTAGTAATTCGACTAGTAAGTACATCCACACCAGAAATGGCTGAGGTTCTGGCCCACGTACTGAACATTAAAGAACCAGCTGAGATTTTGCCACATAGATTACATGTTAAAACAAGACTGTGATTATACAAGTTATTTAATACCAAATGCACTTAAATGTAACAATCTACTTTTATAAATAATAATTAACAATAGAAAATACAGACAGATGGCAGCCTTGCAGCAGCTAAACAGACCACATTAAACACCTTAAAAATAGATTCAATACTTTATATTGTTAATTATTACTTGTTTTAAATAGAGACATAAATACTTTACCCTTAAAGTTATATTTTAAGTCAAAATAACTACTGGAAAAAGCAGAAAACTGAAATGGCGTTTAAGTAATTTTTGCAGTATTTTGGCAGAGTAAGAACAGGCTAGGGTTTTGGGACTTTTCTTTTAAAAATCTTGGCTCCTCTAAAATAATATAAAAACACAAAAACAGCAGCAGTATTTCTGAAATTTTTCCTTTGGCTAGAGAAGAAAGCTTGTGATCTCTTGGTACCAGGAGTATATCCCTGCTGGCAGAGGTTCTGATGCCTTATAATGGCCCTCCATGGATTTGATAAGATTATTGCTCTTCTAAATGTAATGTTTTTTTTCCCTTCACTGCTCTGTTTCTGCAGATACTGTTTCGACATCCACTGCAGGCAGGGAAATATTGTTGCATACGCTGTGTTGATGCGTTCCTTTGTGCATGAGCCAGAGTAGCACAGGTGCCTGATCTTAAACCACTTTTTTATATTTATTCTTTCAGATTTAAATACCTAAATACTTTTCATTAAGATTTTCTAAGCCATAATTTTAGCTCAATATGCATTTTTTTATGCTTGACATGTATCCACCCCAGGTTTATTTACAGCAGGTGTGTTTTCTACAGCCACTTATCTCCCACTGGTGAGCCAACACACAGCAGTGGCCCTTGTTTGAGAAGAGATTGCATGTTTTTCCACGAGGAATTTTTCTGTTGAGTAACTTTGCAATTACTGCTTGAAACATGCCTTTTTCTTTGTACGTGATTAGGCTAACTTGGTGCTTCAGCGTAAAATAGTATGACTGCGGGACTAGAGGATTAACTTGTCGTGTTGGAGGGTTAGTGAAGGGGGATTGTCTATGAGAGGGCCTATTGTCTCACCAGGTCACTGATCTAGGGGTTCATACCCACTCGAGCCAGGACTTCACCCTCCTCTATCCACTCCAGTGGCCAACAGAATTGTCCACATTGTGTGATATGAGGTGGAAAAGAGTCCGCTGCCCCACCCATCCACTTGGGTCCTGGAGTGTGTTTTGAATAGTGCTCATCAAAACACTGCCTGTGCACATACACGCACGTAGTCACACACAAACACGCTGTAGCGTTTCGTCTGCACTCAATAACCCAAGAGAAACAGCTGGGAGAGCTATTGATGTCTATGTAACAGGCCGATTGTCTCCTTTAGGAGAGGGAGGAGCGGGGTGGAGAGAGTAGGCAGGTCACTAACTCCACCCATTGGCTTTCAGAGGGGCCTAGCAAGTGTAAACATGGAGCACGTCTTTCTTCATGAGAGGGCAGGCATAGAGGAACCCCCAGGAAGTAACAAAAAAATGGTGGAAATTAAAAAAACTCCATTACCAGAAATGTTGGTACACATTTGAAACAGCAACAAGAAATCAAAGGTTTTACTTAATTATTTTTTATTAAATATGAACTCATTTATTAATTTACACCATCAGTGTTCACACCATTTTATTTATTTACACAAAAATTATTGTTGGGAATTAAATATTTTGTTGCACTGCGTGAAAAGATTTAGCAACATAAC
This sequence comes from Cynoglossus semilaevis, assembly GCF_000523025.1. NCBI lineage: Eukaryota > Metazoa > Chordata > Actinopteri > Pleuronectiformes > Cynoglossidae > Cynoglossus > Cynoglossus semilaevis. Next base: position 8,952,760 of record NC_024327.1, on the reverse strand, counting down.
TGTCACTTGTCAGTTGTCAGCAATTGGCAAATTTTATAAAACCTTTTTTTTAATATTTTATTTATAACTTTTCAATATATAGAAATAGGGTAGGAAACACACACACATAAAACAAAATCAAAATAAAGAATTACAATGAACAAGTGTATATGAGCAAAATTAATATACATTATATAGGTATATAAAATAATAAAACCAAAAAATAAAGAGAGAAAAAGAAAGATCCTGCTCAGAAATAATACGTACTTCACGTCAGCTATAAATCAAGCATTTTAAAGTTACATTGGCAGAAAGTGAGAGATTACTTTTATGTTATTCTTGATAGATATAGTAAGAAAGGTTGCCACATCTTATCGAAAGTTGCAAAGTAGTAGTAGTAGACTGGTGACCTCAGAGAGCCAGGCCTTAAAAGAGGATGTCATGTCACTTTTCCACAGAGGTAAAATGTTCCTTTTTGCAATGATCAGACCATATTGTATAGTTTTACGGTGCATGTTGGTGAGCATAGAGAGGTGTTGGGAGCAACCCCGGATTGCAGTGCGTGGGTCTGGAGGAATATTGCATTTATATACCTCAGAGAAGCATTTAAAAATATCAGACCAAAACTGGTTTATCGTGGGACAATGCCAGAAGAGGTGACCCAGGGTTCCCTCAGCTGATTTGCATTTCGAGCAGATTGGGGATACAGATGGGAAGCAAGAATGAAGTTTAGTACACGAGTAGTGCAACCTATGAAACCTTTAAATTGAATGAGTTGATGTCTAGAACTTAATGAGCATTTGTGAACATCAGCAA
>NC_024327.1:8921460-8951669 GCF_000523025.1 Cynoglossus semilaevis | reverse complement strand
AATCTTTGACTTGTAGGTAACGAAAGAAGCGCGTTTTTGGCAGTGAAAATTTCTCCTTCAGGTGAGTGAAAGTAGCCAAAGTCTTATTGAGATATAGGTCCCTGATGGTAATGATACCCCATTTGTCCAAAGCAAAAATGTGTTGTCAGACAGTGAGGGAGCAAAGTTATGGTTTCTGTGGAGTGGGGTGTAGGTGGAGATCCAAGGTATGTTGAATGACTTTCTTACTTGCTACCAGATTTTCAAAGAATTTCCAATTATGAAATTGTTCTTGGCGATGGATTTTAGGGGCTGTGGTGGAAAGAAGAGAAATGCAGGTAAGGAACTAACAGGAAGACTTTGTTCAATAAAAAGTCATGATAGGGTGGAATCAGCAATTTTACCTAGTTGTGTATTTTGCCAGTACATTAAGGCTCTGCAGTTTGCAGCCCAGTAGAAGTGACAGAAGTTTGGTAGGCTGAAGCCGCCGGCAGATTTGGGTTTGTTGAGATGTTTTTGAGAAATACGGCGCACTTTAAAGCCCCATACAAAGGGTTAAATTATTGAGTCTAATAGTTTGAAGAAGGATTTGGGGAGAAAGCTGGGCAAATTCGGAAAGAAGTAGAGGAATCAAGGGAGAGACACCAAGGGGCATGAATTCACTCTTATCCCAGTTTACAGTGTAACCGGAAATTTCACCAAACCTTTCAATTAAACTTAATACTGGTGGGAGTGAGTTTTCTGGATGGGACAAAAACAGGACCACATCATCTGCATACAGCAAGATGCGATGGTCAACTCCCCCTAAAATTAGTGGGGTAACAGAAGGGTGGTTCCTAATACTGATAGCAAGGGGTTCTATTGCAATAGCGAATAATAATGGGCCAACCCTGTCAGCAAGATCGTTGGAGATTGAAGGCGAGAGACCGGTTGTTGTTGGTAATGACAGAGACAGTGGGATGGGCATATAGCATTTTGACCCAGGAGGTGAAATGGTCGCCTAAGCCAAACTCCCTTATTGTAATTAATAAGTATGACCACTCGACTTTGTCAAATGCTTTTTGGGCATCAAAAGCGAGAACAGCAATTTTAAAGTCTACTAAATTTGGTGTACATGATTTTCAGCAGATGCCTGACGTTGAAGAAGAAAATCTACCAGGAATTAATCCAGTTTGGTCTGCGTGAATTATATCTGCAATGCATATGTTTAGTCTGTTTGCAAGAATTTTGGTTAACACCTTAAGATCACAGCAAAGAAGGGCAATAGGTCGATAGGAGGAGGGATCTCTCTGTTTTTTGTCTTTTTTTAAGATGAGAGATGTTGGCTGAGTAGAGTGTTTCAGGGAGTAGACCGATTGATATAGAGTGATTAAACATTCTTAGCATGAAAGGAGCTATAATGTCTATATGCTTTATTAAATTTGATGCAGAATCCATCTGGGCCAACCGCTTTTTCGTTGGGAAAGGAACAAACTGACTGTTTAACTTCCTCTAAAGTTATGTCTGCATTTAAGTTTGTTTGTGCCGAGGAATTCAATTTAGGTAGGTGGAGGGTACGAAGGAATTCATTCATTCAATTCAAATGTGATTTGGGGAAGTGATGGACTTAGAGGGGTTCCTAATACTGATAGCAAGGGGTTCTATTGCAATAGCGAATAATAATGGGCCAACCCTGTCAGCAAGATCGTTGGAGATTGAAGGCGAGACGAGAACATATAACCCCCGTCTTGGCTTCAATACACTGGCTCCCAGTAAAAAGTAGAATAGACTTTAAAATACTTTTAATCACATACAAGGCCCTAAATAATCAAGCCCCATTATACATTTGTGATTTAATTACCCCATACAAACCAAATAGATCACTGCGCTCCCAAAATTCGAATCTATTGGTCATCCCTAAAATAAATAAAAATAGAACGGGTGGTAGAACTTTTAGTTACCAGGCTCCTCTCCTGTGGAACCAGCTCCCACTCTCAGTAAGAGAGTCAGATTCTGTCTCGTCCTTTAAAGTGAGACTCAAAACCCATTTGTATAGTATAGCCTATAGCCTAAATTAGATTAAACATGCCCCGACTAGAACAGTCTAAAAAGATGCTGCTATAGGCCTAGACTGCTGGGGGGCATTGCATTGCATTGCATTTCATTTCATTTCACTTCATCTTGCACTTATAATGAGGACACAGACTCTACGGTCTTACTTTATTCTTCTGTCCTGTCCTATATTCATACCGACCACCATGTATACACTTAGGAAACTGGTCCCACTCTTTTACAGTTCTGCTGCCACCGGTGAACAGGAGGAGCACAGGACTACTGCCACTACCACTACTGCGACAACTACTGGATCCACAACCGGAACTTGAACTTTTTTTTTTCTTCATTGGTTTTTATGTATTTGTACAATGTATGTTCTGATAACATCTATTGCACGTCTGTCCGTCCAGGGAGTGGATCCGTCACCTGTGGTTCTCCCTAAGGTTTCTACCTTTCTCTTTTCTCCCTGTTGAAAGGGTTTCTCTTTCGGTAGTTTTTCCTTACCCTGGCTGATGGTCTAAGGACAGAGGATGTTACCAACCCTGTGAAGCCCCATGTGACAAACTGTATTTTGTAAATGTGGGCTATATAAATAAAATTTGAAATTTGAGAGGTGTAGAGTTCTTTGTAAAATTCACGGAATCTTTCGTTGATTTTCTGAGGGTCTGTAATAATGGTACCTGTTTTGGACTCAATTTTGTGAATCATTCTGCTGGTCTGAATATTCTTGAGCTGTTGAGCTAGTAGTTTATCTGGTTTGTCACCAAGTTCGAAGTGTTTTTGTTTTGTTTTTAATAGCATTAAGCTGACACCATCAGAGAGCACAGCATTATATTTAGCCTTGTATAACTTGTGTAACTTGTATATTTCTAAGTGTAGCTGGTGAGGCATTTGCCTTGTAATCTCTTTCTAGTGGTCTATGTTGAGTTGTGACATCTTTAAAATCTTTCTCCCTGTCTCTTTTTATTTTGGCTTTGTGGGATATGATGTGTCCTCGTATGACGGCTTTAAAGGCCTCCCACAGAGTGGAGTCATTTACATCAGAGGTGTCGTTTTGATGAAAGTATTCTATTATTTAGCTATTTTGTTGGCGGGATTGTACGTTGATAAGTAGTAAAGGGTTGAATCGCCAGTTGAACACAGGCTTGGACCAACCAATATTTATTTTGATTTCGACAGGGCTGTGATCGGAAATTATGATATCATGATATTTGGAGGTGACCACATCCGCAGCCAACAGCTGATGCCAATGGCATCAGTCAAAAAGTCATCATTTCTTGTGTACGATTTATGTACACTAAAAAAGAAGGAATATTTCTTGTCTGTTGGGTGCTGCAGCCTCCAAACATCAACAAGGTATTGCCATATAAGGCATTAAAGAGATCGGTGGGGCAGGTGGAATACCTGTCAAGGAGGCAGTCCAATATTGTATCAAAATCACCGCCTACTATCAATTGAGTAGATGATAAATTCGGAATAAGATTGAAAACTTTTCGAAAAAAAGCAGGGTCGTCAAAGTTGGGTGCATAAATATTCAAAAAAGTTAAGTGTAGTGACAAAATGTAGCTTGACACTATTAGGTAGCGGCCATTAGGGTCACAGATGGTTGAAATGTTCAAATGGAACATTTAGCCTGATAAGTATGGCCACTCCCCTGGCTTTGGAGGAGAAAGTTGACCAGTATGTCTGAGATATCCAGTCACATCTCAGCCTCCATTGTTCGTTATGTTTAATATGTGTTTCCTGCATGAAAATGATATCTCCTGAGAGTGATTTTAAATGGGAGAAGACCTTTCCTCATTTTAGATTACTCCTTAAGCCTCTGACATTCCAGCTTAGTAATGTTAAGCTGCCGTCGATAGATGGTGCTAAAGATTTGTTAGTAGCCATAAAAGAATAAGTATCTATCAACGTAAAATGTTAGAAACATAGAAGATCTGGTACATTTTAAGAGGAGGAGGCAAAAAAGGCGAGGTGGAACGAAAAAAACCATAAACAGAGATAAAGCTGGGTACCTCAAAAAAAATGTCGAGCAACAGCGGTTCCAACTACACACACACACACACACACACACACACACACATGTAACCGGTGTAGCTTCTGCATTGTGTTTTAAGAAAGCCGTTGTGCTGCTGTCACCAAGGGAAAAAAAAAAACAAAAACCCCGAAAAAAGGGGGGGGAACTAAAAAAAAAAAAAAAAAAAAAAAAAAAGTTGAGCCTCGAACAACACATATGAATATATATATATATATATATATATATATATATATAACAACATTTGGTTTTAGTGTTTAACTAAATCTTAATTCTTAGTGAAAGTGAGAAGCAGAAGTATATACAGTTAATTACCTTAAACAGGTGTCTGGGTACGGCAGCACAATTATTACATTTCTAGATCTCACTTAATTAATTTGTCTATGAAAGTTTCGGCTTCTGTGGCATCCTGGAATATTTTCTGCTATTTTCTCCGTACCATAGTTGAATATCAATCTGGCTGGGAAAAGGATGCCATGCTTGACCCCGGCGTGTCTCAGTTTCTTTTTGGTTCTATCGAAGGTACGACGTTGTTCGGTGACTTCAGTAACAGGTGTGTATTGCAGTTGGATACTTCAGACTTACATAAGGACATTAAACTTTGCAGCTGTCACAGATACTGTATGTCTGGTGTTATCAATCATGTCGTCTGTCTTTTGAAATTGTAGTTAAAAAATTAATATTTAAAAAATAGGAAAAAATGATTACCCATGTTAATTAGTTAATTTATGCATTAATACTCAGTCATAATATGAATTTAGCATACTGTGTTAACCCTTATATTAGGTTGAAAAAAATTACATTGATTATGTTGTGGGTCATTTTGACCCATACTGTATAAATCCACTCAAAACAGTCAAAAAAAAAAAAGGTTAAACCAATAACAACTTTATTTTAGATTATATAAACATTTATAAGATAACATTACATTTTTAATTTCAACACTATATTTAAGAACTGTTTTGTTCAAGTTTTTCCCTCTGCCTGTTTTTTTTTTTCATTTAACTTGACCCTTTTCCCACTTTTTCAATGTTCAACATTTTCAATGCTCTCCACATGATGGACAGAATGTAACTGTGTGCTTTCTGCAGATGTAATGCTTGCATTTCACACAAAAAGTACTCGTTTTACTGTCCTCTTTTGTTGGGCATGTACTTTCTGAAAGGACAGCGCCCCCTGAATGGTACAAGGCGCTCATCAACAGTAACATGGGGTCCAGGATTGTACAACAAAGGTAGAATTTGAACCCATTTATCCCATACATCTCTAAACGCAGCTAGTTTGTCTCTTTCATGTCGACCAGCTCTGGTGTCACAGTTGTCAAATCGGATCACACAAGATATCAGGTGAAATGTCTCCAGAGACATTGTTGCTCAAAAGATTGGCCTTCCATACTGTTCATCCCATAGACTTGCAGTTGCTTCCCCCTTTTGACCTGTACACTCCAGCTAATAATAGAATTCCAATGTAAGCATGCAAGTAAGTCTGATCCATTGGCTTCCATTTTTCCTGAAATACACGCCTCCCCTCCAAGTTGGTTATTTCAAGTATAATCTTCTCTATTGGTGGGGATATGAAGAGTTGAAATGCTGATTGAATATCATCAACTCGTGTGACAGCAAATCTTGTAGGACCGGGAGTCATCTTAATGACATTGGAAGCTGACAGTCTACCTCGACTTTGGTGTGGTGATGTTGACCATTTTATATTACCATCTTTAGATACCCATGTGCCCTCTGTGGATAATGATTGCTGGATTCCTAGGCTTTCATCCGATGGAGACACAACGACAGGCTCATCTTCTGTATCCTCCTCCATCCATCCATCCATCCATTTTCATCTGCGTATCCGTTATCGGGTCGCGGGGCCAGCAGTCTCCATGACTGCCACCCAAATCACACTGCACCGTACCAACCCCCCCGAACCTTCCTGCAGGTGGTGAGTCCACTGGAAGGGAGCAACTGCCCTAACCGGGATTCGATCTTGTCTGCAGCTGTTTGACTCTGAATTACTGTACCACTCAGTATTGACTCTTTTTTTCTTTTCAAATCACAAGTCATAAAGAAGATCCAACTTACAGCAACCAAGCAAGATGAACAAAAACTATAAACTACCTATCAGTACTGCCATGTTCTTTGTTTGCAGTTTTTGTTCATCTTTAATTTGTTGTTGCTATATTTTAATAATCGGCTGGACTGCTGTAAGATTCTAGGGCCTTTTGAGATGATGGAAATTCAGCTCTCAATGATTCATCTCCATTTACTTTAGCTATGAGTAGCCAATCCCTGCCACTTTTAAAGAGAGATACAGCACAGAAGCTTAGCTTGTCTCTGAATAGGGCTCCTCCAGAGAAGTTAGTATGTGTTTGTGTCTGATGCTTATAACGCATGCTCGTTTGGTAATGCTGCCGGGATTATATAGTAGAAGGAGGTAAATATATTGGCTAACATGCTGTTTAGTTTATCCCCTCAGATCCAAACCGCCCAAACAGAACCCCATTACACAGGCCAGTTTGCAGAAGCTTAACACCTGTATTTTTTCAGTCTGTATAAATTCATTATTTTTTTTCCTTCTCGCTTAGTTTTTTGTCTTCAAATGCAAAGATGATAAAGTCAGCGGAATGAGAAGAGCTCCATTATTGCTGTATCTTTTGCAGAGAAATGTTATTTACTAGCACAATATCATCCTAGCTTTTAATCGTCTTAGCAGGTGATTGTGCTTGTATTTACAGCACCATGCACCTGCTAAACTGTCTTATCTTAATGCTGCACAAACACAGTCACAGGAGCTGCTGCCTACCTAAACGAAACCCATCAGTCTTTTCCCATGTTTTTTTTTTAAGTTAAAGTCAAAGGAAGAAGTTTAGAGGGGATTGATTGGCTGATTTTTGATGTTCCTCCCTTCCTCCACATTACACCTGAAACCTGGTGTCTCTGTCTGCTAATTCTCAAAATGTGTGTTCACATGGTAAAGCCACTTGAATGTCTTCATATCATAAAAAAACACTGTTTTTTTTGTTCAGTTTAGTTTGTAACAAAAACATTGTAGTTAACATTCCTTAAACTTAAAAATCAGTATTTCCCCTTCCAAGTTTTTTGAAGGGACTTTTTTTTTTCTGTGAATGTTCCATCTTTCACCTCTTTAACAAATGACTGTCTAGTTGGCGTGACAGCAGCACTGCACTGTGTTAACGTTACTTCCTCCTTTCTAACAGGGCTACAGAGAACACTCATCCTCTGTCATGTCTCATCCTCTGTCATGTGTGTCTGTTTCCGTGTTTTCCTGTGTTCTTTGTGGGGTAATCTGATGGGATCACACTCACCTGTTTGGTAATTAGCTTCACTTGTGTCACCTGGTGTTCCCTGTGTGTATATATGCCCCTCTCCCTCACTCTGTCGGGGGTGGGTCATTGTGATTGTGGTGGTGTGTGTTTGATCATTGTTACTGTGTTAGATCTTCGTGTTCGGGAGTTTCCTACTCTGTGTTTCCTCGTGTTCCGTGTTTCCGTGTTTTCCTCGTGGTCCTCGAGAATTCCATGCCTGTTAGTTCTTCGTGTTTTGTTAATTTGGGCTTTGTTAATAAACTTCCTGCACCAGAAAGAGTCTCTCCAGTACTGCATTTGGGTCCTGCCTGCTCCCTGCGATGCTCGCACATGACATCCTCCCACGCCCTCATGGGAGAGATGGACAGAGAGTCAGATAGAGAGACAAGGGGAGAGGGGCACAGACAAAACGGATAGAGGAGTGTGTGTATGTGTGTGCATGCTAGTGTGTGCCTATGTGTGTCTGTATGACGACTGGAGGGAGGAAACTCTTCCTCCTTTCTAACAGGGCTACAGAGAACACTCATCCTCTGTCATGTGTGTCTGTTTCCGTGTTTTCCTCGTGGTCCTCGAGAATTCCATGCCTGTTAGTTCTTCGTGTTTTGTTAATTTGGACTTTGTTAATAAACTTCCTGCACCAGAAAGAGTCTCTCCAGTACTACATTTGGGTCCTTCCTGCTCCCTGCGATGCTCGCACATGACATCCTCCCACTCCCTCATGGGAGAGATGGACAGAGAGTCAGATAGAGAGACAAGGGGAGAGGGGCACAGACAAAACGGATAGAGTAGTGTGTGTATGTGTGTGCATGCTAGTGTGTGCAATCAGTATTTCCCCTTCCAAGTTTTTTGAAGGGACTTTTTTTTTTCTGTGAATGTTCCATCTTTCACCTCTTTAACAAATGACTGTCTAGTTGGCGTGACAGCAGCACTGCACTGTGTTAACGTTACTTCCTCCTTTCTAACAGGGCTACAGAGAACACTCATCCTCTGTCATGTGTGTCTGTTTCCGTGTTTTCCTGTGTTCTTTGTGGGGTAATCTGATGGGATCACACTCACCTGTTTGGTAATTAGCTTCACTTGTGTCACCTGGTGTTCCCTGTGTGTATATATGCCCCTCTCCCTCACTCTGTCGGGGGTGGGTCATTGTGATTGTGGTGGTGTGTGTTTGATCATTGTTACTGTGTTAGATCTTCGTGTTCGGGAGTTTCCTACTCTGTGTTTCCTCGTGTTTCCGTGTTTTCCTGTGTTCTTTGTGGGGTAATCTGATGGGATCACACTCACCTGTTTGGTAATTAGCTTCACTTGTGTCACCTGGTGTTCCCTGTGTGTATATATACCCCTCTCCCTCACTCTGTCGGGGTTGGATCATTGTGATTGTGGTGGTGTGTGTTTGATCATTGTTACTGTGTTAGATCTTCGTGTTCGTGAGTTTCCTACTCTGTGTTTCCTCGTGTTTCCGTGTTTTCCTGTGTTCTTTGTGGGGTAATCTGATGGGATCACACTCACCTGTTAGGTAATTAGCTTCACTTCTGTCACCTGGTGTTCCCTGTGTGTATATATGCCCCTCTCCCTCACTCTGTCGGGGTTGGATCATTGTGATTGTGGTGGTGTGTGTTTGATCATTGTTACTGTGTTAGATCTTCGTGTTCGTGAGTTTCCTACTCTGTGTTTCCTCGTGTTCCGTGTTTCCGTGTTTTCCTGTGTTCTTTGTGGGGTAATCTGATGGGATCACACTCACCTGTTAGGTAATTAGCTTCACTTGTGTCACCTGGTGTTCCCTGTGTGTATATATACCCCTCTCCCTCACTCTGTCGGGGGTGGGTCATTGTGATTGTGGTGGTGTGTGTTTGATCATTGTTACTGTGTTAGATCTTCGTGTTCGTGAGTTTCCTACTCTGTTTTTCCTCGTGTTTCCGTGTTTTCCTCGTGTTCCTCGAGAATTCCATGCCTGTTAGTTCTTCGTGTTTTGTTAATTTGGGCTTTGTTAATAAACTTCCTGCACCAGAAAGAGTCTCTCCAGTACTACATTTGGGTCCTTCCTGCTCCCTGCGATGCTCGCACATGACATCCTCACACTCCCTCATGGGAGAGATGGACAGAGAGACAGATAGAGAGACAAGGGGAGAGTGGCACAGACAAAACGGATAGAGTAGTGTGTGTATGTGTGTGCATGCTAGTGTGTGCATATGTGTGTCTGTATGACGACTGGAGGGAGGAAACTTTGACTGCAGGCAAGCAATATCAAGTTTGAAATATTAGCCTGCTCTGTGATTGAACATGGCTCCCTTATCACAGGGTTGCCAGGTCGGCCAGCCATAACGATGACTTATCACAGGGCTGAGGAACATGGAGTATATAACAAGATTCTCCGACATGACAAACACTGCGCCGAGGAGACACACACACCACACACTGTAGACTCCCAAAACCAGGCCATCCAGGGCAGAAAATGGAGGATTCTCCTTGGAATAGAGAGCATGTGGAGAAACATCCAAAAAGAAGGAGTCCTATGTTTTCTACATCTTATGAGATTTGACACCAACCACTGTGTGCTGCTGACAAATGTTATAACTGCAATGACATTTTACCATCCAATAGACTTGCAAAAGCATAATATATCATCAAAGTTTTGATAGGGTTGTTTGTCACTGTCAGTGCCTGCGCAATTACTTTGCCAGGTGCTGACATTTCTGGCTTTCCTGCTCACTTTGTGAGTCTCTTTTGGAACAAAACCCAAACACCATCAACATTCATATTAAAAATGGCACTGCACAGGGAGAAAACATCAAGCCGAGGAACCAAATGTCAAGTACATTTATCTAAAATAACCACGGGGCAGGGAGCGGTATTGGTTTGTCTTATAGCATGGTGTAACTTGTTTGTTAACTATTTCAATGTTACATTTATGCCTAAAAATCACAAGTTTCACATGATGGCATGGTGGTTAGTGATCAAGGTCACTAGATTGTGTAGTGGTTGATGGTGGATGTTTGAATAATGTCATTTTTTTTTTTGTCTGGGCTTTCTCTCAGTCTTTTGGGAGGGGGAGTTATTCAGGGACTATTCAAAGGCCTTGACTGATGGGGACAAAAATGCGAAGGACCACACAAGGGTTAAAAAAGAAAAACTGAAATATCACATGGTCATAACTATTCAGACCCCCTGCTCAGTATTTAGTAGAAGCACCCTTTTATGCTAATACAGCTATGAGTCTTTTTGTGAATGATGCAACAAGTTTTTCATACCTGGATTTGGGGATCCTGTGCTATTCCTCCTTGCAGATCCTCTCCAGTTTTGTCAGGTTGGATGGTGAAGTGGTTGGATGGTGTTAGTGGACAGCCATTTTCAGGTCTCTCCAGAGATGCTCAATTGAGTTTAAGTCAGGGTTCTGGCTGGGCCATTCAAGAATAGTCACGGAGTTGTTGTGAAGCCACAAGGTTATTTTAGCTGTGTGCTTAGGGTCATTGTCTTGTTGGAAGTTGAACCTTCGGCCCAGTCTGAGGTCCTGAGCACTCTGGAGAAGGTTTTGGTCCAGGATATCCCTGTACTTGGCAGCAATCTTGGAGTCCTTCAGGTGTTTTTTAGCAAACTCCATGCTTTCATGTGTCTTGCACTGAGGAGAGGCTTCCGTAGGGTCACTCTGCCATAAAGCCCCAACTGGTGGCTGTAGTGATGGTTGACTTTCTACAACTTTTTCACATCTCCCGACTGCATCTCTGGAGCTCAGCCACAGTGATCTTTGGGTTCTTCTTTACCTCTCTTACTAAGGTTCTTCTCCCCCGATTGCTCAGTTTGGCCAGACGACCAGCTCTAGGTTCTTCCAGTTCTGGTCATCCCAAACCTCTTCCATTTAAGGATTATGGAGGCCACTGTGCTCTTAGGAACCTTGAGTGCTGCAGAAATTCTTTTGTAACCTTGGCCAGATCTGTGCCTTGCCACAATTCTGTCTCTGAGCTCCTTGGGCAGTTCCTTCGACCTCATGATTCTTATTTGCTCTCTTATATAGACAGGTGTGTGGCTTTCCTAATCAAGTCCAATCAGTATAATCAAACACAGCTGGACTCCAATGAAGGTGTAGAACCATCTCAAGGATGATCAGAAGAAATGGACAGCACCTGAGTTAAATATGTGTCAGCAAAGGATCTGAATACTTATGACCATGTGATATTTCAGTTTTTCTTTTTTAATACATCTGCAAAAATGTCAACAATTATGTTTTTCTCTCAATATGGGGTGCTGTGTGACATTAATGAGGAAAAAAGTGAACTTGATTGATTTTAGCAAATGGCTGCACTATAACAGAGTGAAAAATTTAAGGGGGTGTGAATACTTTCCATACCCACTGTATACATATACATACATATGTCCTTCCATGGTGCCCAGAATTCATGACAGCCCCCTGCCTGTATTAATTAAAACACAGTTTGCAAAGTGTGTTAATTAAATACACTGATTAAGCAATACCTGTGAAGTTAAAGATTTTAAGATTTTTGTCTTAACTTGTATAATCTGTGACTTACTGGTGATTTGCAATCAGAGGGTGAGCAGATTTTTTAAAAAGTAATTTAGCTTCATCTTGTGTCTATCTGGCTTATATATATGTACAGTGGTATGAAAAAGTTTGGGCACCCCTGATCATTTTCAAGATTTTGCTTTATGGCTCATCCAAATCCAACCAGCTGCCAAGTTACCACTGAGGTACTCTGTGCAAGGCACAGTCCCCACACACTGCTCCCTGGGCACTCAAAAAGCTGCCCACTGTTCACTTTGGTGATGGGTTAAATGCAGAGGTCACATTTCATTATGTGCAGTAGTGTATGTCACAATGACAAGGAGTTCACTTTCCTTTCCTTCCACTCCTTTGTTGATCAAAATGTATGCATTCTAGCCAAAGAGGACAGACAGTTTGAGAGAGGGGTGAAGGAAGTAATCCATGTCAAACTGGAAAGACCAGCTTTGAACAGAGGAGGGGGCCTCCGACACCGTTTGTCACCAACCTACAATGCCGTCCTTAGTTCGCTCCCTAGGAAGTACAGGCATAATTCACACCTCCATCCAGGTAACACCAACGACCCCCACCCAGAGGACAAGGTCATATTGTTTCAGGCACTTGGCCACTCTTTTTGACACCACACCCCCTTTTGGGGTGGATAGATAAATACCTGGAAACCCCCCACCAGGACAGTAGAACTGATGAAGCCTCTTGGATGAGAGGCGAAACGTCTTCAATTTACTTGAGGTGAGTCCAGTTGCCTACTTTTTAAAACTGCTTTTGAGATTGTGGTCTGAAGGACATGAATTTGAAAAAAAAAAGCCAAATTATCTTCAAATGAAAAAAATAAATAGAAACGACCTGAATCTCTTTAAACAAAGTCAATGGTTAATTATTTCACTGCGCCCGCTACCAAATGACCTATGGACCAGTATTGGTCTGCGGCCCATTGTTTGGGGACCCCAGGTCTAATGACATCAAGTACTTTAGCCTGATGCTAGCTTTTTGTGAAAGGACAGAACTTAAACCATATCTGTGTATGGGCAAAATTCTTTCTTGAATCTTGAATCAAATTTGGAAGATTTTAATGAAACCGAATGGACAAATTTTAGACAGAGACAGACAGGCACTATTACCAAGTATTGGCCACTGCACTAAAACTCTAACATTCAACCATTTGATTTGTTTTCTGGAAAATCCAATCCTTTCAACAGTAGGCCAGGGGCTGCCCAAAACAACCAGCTGACCATTATTTTAAATAGGAAATACCGTCATTTTTTGTGTAAAATCTGAAATGTCTTAAATTATATTTCACGCAGAAGAGATTTTTGAGTTAAACTATAGACTCTAACCAGGAGCAACCTTAATGAAGCACTGAGCAGAGATGCCTTATGGGACTTCAGGCTTAGTAGTCGTGTGGCCAAATACAGTGGTATGAAAAGTGCCTACGTTTGTTTAAGTAATTATTGCCCACTTTCTGTAAATCCTATAAACTTCATTTCACTTCTTAAATATCACTGTGTTTGTTTGCTATATGATATATTTAATTGAAATTGCTGTTCCAAACAACCAATGAGCCATAAAGGAAAATCTTGAAAATGATCAGGGGTGCCCAAACTTTTTCATACCACTGTATATGTTGCAAGGCATTAATCACACAATTGGCAACTTAATTGACTGAAAGTTGTTTTAAAAACTAAAAAAAACACAGAATTTAACAATATTAATTTGTATAAAATTTACATAAAAAGACCAACACAGCTGAGTAAGAGGTAATTAGACTTAAGCTGGGTGCAAACTTAGAGCAGCGCTGAGGAGAATGTTTGGTGTGTCTTTCCCCGCCCAGGTGGGATTGGCTGTCCTGTGGTCCTGAACTGTTAAATGTAAAATAATTATGACAGATATATTTAGCCAAACAAACAACAATTTTTGCTCACACTCATAGCACAGTCATTTTGAGAGTGTATTTAGCCTAATCCTGCATGTTTTTGTAATATGGGAAAATCAGTGATAAAATAAAAGCTGATCAGACTCTGTCGGTGAGCTCAGGTCTAAAGCAATGAGAAGAAACAAAGACTCATACAATCTGGCACACAAAGGCAGAGTTACTGAGAATAATGCTGGATTTTCCTCATCATTTTGATGAGAATGTATAACTGAGAAGGCAGTTGGCTCCAGTGCATGAACACACAGACAGATAACTAAATTCTGGTATAAATTCATACACTAGAAATACAACCTTGATGCCCAGATTCGTTGAAAGTCATAAGGTTCCTTAGTGTGCGGGGTAGGAGTTTTGCAGCTAAGAACCTAAGAGCTGCGAACTTTGACCTTTAAGCTAAAACAAAAACAGTCAGGTGAGGTGACTCACATCCGGCTTTAAATACACTGGTGAGAAATGTTTCACTCTCTTCTCTGCACTGTTATTGCATCATCTCCTACGCCTGTACTTCCCACCAGCCATACTCCTTAGCCATGAGACCACCCCGCTTCTTATCATCTTTCTTTACCGTCTCCATCCTCCTTCTTTTTCTTCTTTCATTTGCTCTCTGGAATTTTCATTAATTATGTTCCCTTTGCCAGAATCTTGTTTGCTTTCTGTCTGTGTGTATGAATCGTTGGCATTGGAATGTATTTGTTTACAGTGGTGACCCCTGCTGCTTGAATTTTTAAAGCAACTCTGCTGTCAAGAGCCAAAACTCTGGCAAGGTCAGCTTATTTCTGCTTACTTTTCGAGCACTATTTACCCTTTGGGGCTTTTAAAAGCACTTCTGCAAAACATCACTTCCATGAGAGAGAGACAGAGACGGAGAAAGAGAAAAGAACGAAGACAAGGAACAAAGTGCCAAGAAAGACCTGAATAGACAACTGAAGTGATGGTTATATTGTTTTACATATTTTAATTAACACATTTTTGCCACTGTCATGAAATGAGTTCATCCTTCTCATGTTATATTCTGCTCAGGTAAATGAACTCATATACTTATACAAATATGCTGCATTAACTATAATAGGCATAATTTCTCCACTGCAGCAACACTACTCTGCATATTAGCAACTAAACCTACTGCATTAACATGTAAGATTTTTTTTTTTTTAAGCATGATAGACCCTAAGGCTGTTGCCTGAATGCAAAGGCATGGAGTCAGGATTAACCCATCAATAATCACTATCTGCCTTGCCATGCAATTGCCCCTGCAGAGCTAATAATTAACCTTCCCTATATGGGACTGATCACTATCAGATTGATAAATGCACCAACCAATCATGTTCCGGCAAACGCCCGGCATGTACACACACCAATAAGTGATGATAAACAGCCTGTGTTGTTTGTTATTTATGCTGGCTGCACTGTGTGGTCCCCCACAGTTTTGACTATAAGGATATGGTATTAAGGTTAATGTGAGTAAGTACTATTTTAAACCTTTCAGTGCAAAAGGTATGGTTTTTGGTGTCTGCAGCGTGAAGCGCACTGAACTATGCCCCTGCAGACCTGGAGGAAATCATATCTGGTTAACCTCCTACTGTAGCTCAGGTTTCAGGAACATGCAGTAGGACATGGATACTTCATGCTCCTGTAATCTGCTAGAAACCAATTAAAGCTGAAGGTGCAGTTGTGACCTTGTCTCTCAAAGTGTGTGGAAATGCAAACCTCAGAACAAATTGTCTTGTGTTCCTCCTTGTAGCACACACTGTATCTACCCCTAAATGATGGATGTAGATTCTGTCCTTGTTGCCTGTTGTTACTCAGACCTGGCCTGTATGTGTGTGTGTGTGTGTGTGTGTTCTGTGCTGATGTCCTTGTATAGTCAGGCCTGGGTTTATTTTCTCTGGATCTACAAAGACACCTCCTCTTGAACTTTTATAACTCCTCTTAGTGATGTGTATCTGAGAGAGCTGACCTCGGTCAGCAGGCTCGAAGGTTACAGCTGTGCATGAAGGCAAAGTGAACCTGAGGCAGTTTGTGCATCAAGCATGTTCATAAATCACCAAACAACTGAGTCATCTTTATCATTTCTTTTGAGGTCTGAAAGGTTCCTGCGTTACTTTTACTTCACCTGGTCTTCAGTATCACAATGATGATCCGTATCCATTCACTTACTCCAGTTGTTTTTTAATACTTAGACTTTCTGGAACTTGACTGAGGATGTGGTTGCTGCAGCAATAGAATAGTCACACAAGTGCGTTTGGGTTTTTTTAAATAAAAATAATGGTATAAGTGATGTAGGT
Source organism: Cynoglossus semilaevis (assembly GCF_000523025.1). Classification (NCBI taxonomy): domain Eukaryota; kingdom Metazoa; phylum Chordata; class Actinopteri; order Pleuronectiformes; family Cynoglossidae; genus Cynoglossus; species Cynoglossus semilaevis. The sequence continues at coordinate 8,935,577 of NC_024327.1, read as the reverse complement.
GCTGAAAAACATAGCAGCACAAGCAGTTTTCAGTTTTTATTCCCAAAATGAACCATTATACACCAAGCTTCATGTCATGTCACTGTGTAAACACGAGGTTGAGGTATGTTGGTAGGGGTAAACAGGCGAGGGAGTTATGTTCTGTTTCCTGGTGCTGAAGTCTTGTATGGGTCACTTTATAGTGTAAATTCTAATAAAGAAAGTGTAGCACATAAAGCCTAACATATGCCACAACTAGTAAAGACTCCAAGAAAGAGACGAAGGGGACACCAGACCTTGACCCTCACACTGCCATTCAGTAGAAACTCAGAGTAACTTTTAGGACACCTTGAACTCCAAACCTTTGCACCTCATATTTTTTTCTTTACTGTCAAAGCAGTGAACTGGAACAAATGGTTTTATTTGCCATGCCTTTTTATACAAATGTTTCTCTTCAGAAATCACCGAGCAGACACATGTCGTTGAGGATCTTAGGACTTTCAAGTTAGAAACAGTTTTGCCTGTTTCCTGTCGTGTCACATTTCCTGGTTTGGGAATAGTAGTACCATGCATTTGATACAGCCACATTTAACCCAGCGCTTGTGAGCCCACTCCATAACTTTCCTGTTGTTGAAATTTACGGCACCCTACTCTGTTTTTAGACCTGCCATAAACTCAGTTTATGTTTATGTCACAGCCTTCTTTGTATCTTGGGAAGGTTAAAAGAGACAAATCTGTCTCTTTATGGCTGCTAGAGTTTTGGCTCAGTAAAATAAAAATCTCAACAAATTCATCTAAGTCTGAAGTTTCCAAAAAAAAAAAAAAAGAAAACTGATGTTTTAACTCACGCTGTGCGCACAATATGTTTTTTTTTTTGTTTGTTTTTTTTTTTTGCTTTTTGTTTCCGTTTTTTGCATAGCCTGTTGGGCCACATGAGGAACAGCTCACATCTTGACCTCATCAGGTCAGAACCCACTCTCCTTCTCTTTGTGCTTTTGACTCCTCCATCATTCCTAACACATTGGCTATTCCTTGTTGAGTCTGAAACCTTCACTTGGGTCCTGCTAAACCCATCTTACTTTACTAGAGTGCACATCTTCAAATCTATGACCGTGACTCAGGTCTGTTGTCTATTGAAGGTCAGTCAGACTTGTTTCAGACCTTTATTCTGTGGAAAAAATGTTCCCCTTTCTGTTTAAAGCCAGGTCTGATATGAATCTCAGTGACATTTTTTTAAGGACCAGAATTTTTCAGTCCGTATGCAAACCGAATATCATTCACAAACACAGACACAGCACGTTGATGCAGCAAAGCAGGCATGATCTTTACTATACAAATACAATAAATGCACTCTACGTTACTGTGTCGGATATGTAATAAAAAACGTGATTTAAAATGAATTGAATCTTAAACTAAGCATTGCTCAAGCATTATTTACCTGCCGAAAATCTTGTTCTGTTTGGTACTTTCTGTCAAACTTGGTTATTTACCTTAGAAATGATTTGTTTGTTATTTTGGTTTCGCATTTGGGGTTTTAATGCATCACAGCTTCACTGGCACTCTCCTTCTTCTTTTCCTTTCGGCTTTGTCCCTTTTTTCAGGGGTTGCCACAGCGAATCATTGATTTCTATAATGCCCTGTTCTCTGTATCTTCTACTCTGACTCCAACTATCTGCATGTCCTCCCTCACTGCATCCATAAATCTCTTCTTTGGCCTTTCTCTTTGTCTCCTACCTGGTAGCTCCATCTCTAACATTCTTCTACCAATGTATGCACTGTCCCTCCTCTGCACATGTCCAAACCACCTCAATCTGGCTTCTCTAGCTTTTTCTCCAAACCTTCCTGTCTGTGTTGTCCCTCGAATGACCTCATTCCTGATCTTGTCCATCCTTGTCACTCCTAAAGAGAATCTTAGCATCTTTAACTCTGCCACCTCCAGCTCCGTCTCCTGTCTTCTGCCTATTGCTAGTGCTGGTCTCACCACCGTCCTGTAAACCTTTCCCTTCACCTTAGCTGACACTCTTCTGTCACAGATCACTCCTGACACTTTTCTCCAGCTGTTCCATCCTGCCTGCACTCTATTCTTCACCTCTCTTCCACAGTCTCCTCTGCTCTGAACAGTTGATCCTAAGTACCCAAACTCCTGCACCTTCACCACCTCTGCTCCTTGTAACCTCACTATTTCACTGTTCTGCCTTTCATTTACACACATGTACTCTGTCTTGCTACGAATGACCTTCATTCCTCTTCTTTCTAGTGCAAACCTCTACCTCTCTAGGTTCTCTTTAGCTGCTGCCTACTCTCACTACAGTTCACAATGTCATCTGCAAACAATATAGTCCATGGGGAGTCCTGTCTGACCTTATCTGTCAGAACACTTTTCCTCCACTCATCAGGCATCTTGTCCAACTCTAAAATTCTGTTAAACAACCAAGTCAGGAAATCTACCGCCACTTCCCCTAAGCACTTCCATACTTCCACTGGTATGTCATCAGGACCAACTGACCTTCCACTCTTCATCCGCTTCAGGGCTTTTCTCACTTCATCCTTTCTAATCTAATCTACCTTCTTTCTAATAGTTTCTGGCTCCTCATTCCTACGTTCCCTTTCATTTTCCTCATTCAACAACTCCTCAAAGTACTCCTTCCATCTTCTCAGCACACTTTCCTCACTTGTGATTACATTCCCATCTCTGTCCTTAATCAATCTCACCTGCTGCACATCCTTACCAGGTTGATTTCTCTGTCTCGCCAATCTATACAACTCCTTTACTCCTTCCTCTGTGTCCAAACTCTCGTAAAACTCCTCATATGCCTTTTGTTTGGCCTTGGCCACTTCCCTCTTCACCTCCCTTGTCCTCTCTTTGTACTCCAGTCTATTCTCTTCTGTTCTCTGCTGTTCTCTCTCTGTCCCATCTCTTCCGGGAAAAACTCCTATAATAATGGCTCTCCCTTGACAGTTAAGACAAAGGAAAATGTAGAAAATATACAATGTAGTGGATCAACTCACTCCACTAACCAGTTACCAAAACCTAAAACCAGTTAAACATGTGTGAATCTCCCAACAAATGTACCAGAAACAAAACACAGAGCAGCAACTTGACAATCTACCACCCTGTACAAACAGTTCCAACCAAATCACAACCTGGCACAAACTGACTGAAACCTACTAAATAGTAAGTCTACAATCTCTCCAAATTAAATGGACGAGCCCCCATTTTGTCATAGCCCTGGCTCAGAGAGCAAGACAAAAATGGGAGACCACACACTTTTAAGTAACTTAAAACAAAAATATTTATTTTCTAACCAAATATCACAAACCAAACAGGAAGCAGGTGCTCTGAGAAATGGTCGGAGAGAGAAAGAATGAGAAGGAGGAGCCAGTTAAATAACCTAGGCCCAGCCTTCCAGGTGCACATCCAATTAGTAGCTCCACCCATCTACCTGGAAAAACCTAAAAGAAAACAGACACACCAAGAAATGACCAGAAAAGAGGACGGGGTCGTCACACCCCCCCCCATAAGAGCGGAGACCCACCAGGTACTCTGCCAAAACAGGTCACTCATAACTATTTACAGAATATACCAACAGAAAGTACAATAACCACATTTTTCCTCATGTCAACACTGACGGACAAAACACAGCCTTCACAGTTTGTTGGGAGTGACAAAACGCATACCTTCTACCGATCCCTCCGGACCTTCTCCCCCCCTTCGCAACCTGGGTACCTACAGGAGCATTTTTAAGAAAGACGGATAGCTCAGAAGGAAAACAGACAAAGGCAGAAATCTGACGACATTAGCAATCACTCCCTTAAACCAACTAAAAGGCGCGAGAAAGGGCATCAGCCATTACATTTTCACTGCCTTTTATATGGCGAACATCTAAATGATACGGCTGCAAAAATAAGGCCCACCTCATTAACCGCTGATTAGGATTTTGTAATGAACGCAAGAAAGTAAGGGGATTATGGTCGGTGTACACAACAAGAGGGGTTCCTGAACCCGTATACACATCAAAATGTTGTAATCCCCAAATTAACGCAAGAGCCTCTTTCTCAATAACGGAGTAGTTCAACTGATAGGAATTGAACTTTTTAGAGAAATACCCAACTGGTCTCTCTACCCCCGCAACATCAGCTTGCAGCAGGACAGCTCCAGCCCCCACATGACTGGCATCAACCTGCAAAATAAATGGTTTATCAAACTGTGGTGCAACCAACACCGGGGAGGAACAGAGGAGAGCTTTAACATTATCAAATGCACACTGAGCCTTATCTGACCAGACCAACTTCAACTTTGCCTTCAGAAGGTCTGTAAGGGGTGCCACAACTGATGAGAAGTTCTTACAGAAACTTCTATAATAGCCCACCATGCCTAGGAAACGCATCAGTTCTTTTTTTGTTTCAGGAGGCGGAAAATTCATAATGGCTTCCACTTTAGCCTGAACAGGGCGAACCTCCCCTTGCCCCACCACTTTGCCTAGATAGGTCACGGTGGCTCTAACAAAGTCACACTTAGCCAAATTGACAGTCAACTGTGCCAATACCAATCGGTTGAACAATGCAGTGATCCTCTGCAGATGATCCTCCCAATTATCACTGAAAACAACCACATCGTCAAGGTACACAGCACAACCCACCAAACCATCTACCACAATATTCATCAGCCGTTGGAAAGTAGCTGGAGCATTACGTAAACCAAAGGGCATGACTTTGTAGGAATACAACCCGCTAGGTGTTATGAAGGCACTTATCTCCTGGGCCCGTGGAGACAGTGGGACCTGCCAGTATCCTTTTAACAAATCAAATTTGCTAACAAATTTGGCTGCACCTACTTGGTCAACGCAGTCTTCCATTCGTGGTAGAGGGAAAGAATCTGGTTTAGTGACGCTGTTTACTTTCCTGAAATCAGTGCAAAGACGGAAAGTCAAATCAGGTTTTCTCACCAGTACACACGGGGAGGCCCAACTAGAATTGGAGGGTTCTGCCAGATTATTATCTAGCAGGTACTGCACCTCCTTGTCCAACTGGGTCTTCTTGTCTGGCGAAACACGATAAAAGCGTTGTTTAATTGGTTGAGCATCCCCAACATCTATATCATGTTGAATCAGATGCGTCTGCGATGGTGTATCAGAAAATAGTGTTGGGTAACTATGGATCAATGAAACTAGTTCATTGCGCTTACCCTCATCCAAATGAGCAAGTACTAATGGCAAAGACTTTTTTAAACGTACCTGTAACAGACCCTCAGTTGTCAGCCAGTCCCCCTCCCCCATAACTTCCCCCCCTGAAGCAGACATCTCCGTGTCCACACACAAGGCAGGTTTCACACAAGGGGCCTCCTTGAGACTAGGAGATGGCGACATACGAGCACAATATGGCTTTAACAAATTTACATGGCACAACTTTGATTTTCCATTTGGCATTGAAATCAAATAATCCTGCTCAGAAACTTGCTTTTTAATCGGGAATGGACCAGCAAATTTCGCCTGAAATGGCGAACCTACAACCGGCAGCAATAACATGACCTGATCACCCAGATTGAACTGCCGCTGTTTGGCTTTTCGGTCAAACAGTGATTTCATCTTCTTTTGTGATTTTTCTAAACTGTGTTTTGCCATTTTCCCCGCTACATATAGTCTGTGTCTAAAACCGTTGACATAATCAATCAAGTTTGATGGTGGCTCCGACTGTTGGCAACCACTTTGTAAAACTGCCACAGGACCACGCACTGAATGCCCAAAAACTAAGTCATTTGGACAAAACCCAGTGCTCACTTGAACTACCTCTCTCGCAGCCAGCAACAACCACGGTAAACCCTCCTCCCAGTCACGATCAAGCTCCGTGCAATAAGCACGCAAGAGTGACTTGAGAGTTTGATGAAAACGTTCTAAAGCACCTTGACTTTGAGGATGATATGCTGATGCTTGATTATGTTTAATTTGGAGCTGCTGCAAAACCTGTGAAAACAGTTTAGAGCAAAAGTTGGAACCTTGGTCCGTCTGAATCACTTTGGGGATGCCAAACACAGAAACAAACTGTGACAATGCCTTCACTACCGATTTGGTCGTGATGGAGCGCAACGGATAAGCTGCAGGATACCTAGTAACCTGACACATCACCGTTAACAAATACTTGCTACCAGATTTTGAAGGAGGTAGTGGACCTACACAGTCCATAATCAAGTACTCAAACGGTTGACCTAATGCTGGTACAGGGTACAATGGTGCTGGACTTATAGTCTGATTAGGTTTACCCGTCAACTGACAAGTGTGGCACGTCTTTATGTATGCCGATACGCAATAACATGACCTGATCACCCAGATTGAACTGCCGCTGTTTGGCTTTTCGGTCAAACAGTGATTTCATCTTCTTTTGTGATTTTTCTAAACTGTGTTTTGCCATTTTCCCCGCTACATATAGTCTGTGTCTAAAACCGTTGACATAATCAATCAAGTTTGATGGTGGCTCCGACTGTTGGCAACCACTTTGTAAAACTGCCACAGGACCACGCACTGAATGCCCAAAAACTAAGTCATTTGGACAAAACCCAGTGCTCACTTGAACTCCCTCTCTCGCAGCCAGCAACAACCACGGTAAACCCTCCTCCCAGTCACGATCAAGCTCCGTGCAATAAGCACGCAAGAGTGACTTGAGAGTTTGATGAAAACGTTCTAAAGCACCTTGACTTTGAGGATGATATGCTGATGCTTGATTATGTTTAATTTGGAGCTGCTGCAAAACCTGTGAAAACAGTTTAGAGCAAAAGTTGGAACCTTGGTCCGTCTGAATCACTTTGGGGATGCCAAACACAGAAACAAACTGTGACAATGCCTTCACTACCGATTTGGTCGTGATGGAGCGCAACGGACATACTGGAGCGCATACTGGAAACCATTCCACTTCAGACAAAACCTCATTTGTTTCCACCACCTCTGTTTGTGATCGTGGCAATTCAGGAACCTGAGTGACAACATAAGGTGGATCATCAGCCCAAACTCGTCGTCCTGCCAGATCATTGCCAAGAATCATGTCGATCCCTTCAACAGGCAAGGCTGGACGGACACCTATTTCCACCTCTCCAGTAACAAAACCAGAAACCAATTCCATTTTATGTACTGGCACTGGAACCATAGTCATGCCCATTCCCCTCATCAATATGAAATTCCTAGTATCTGAATATGAGGAGAAAGGAAGGACAGACTCACAGATAAAACTATGTTTTGCCCCAGTGTCTCTCAAGATTTTAATAGGCACCTTCTCTCCACACAGGGAGACATAACCATCCGAAATAAAGGCTGAAAAGTCATCATCCTCATTTGACTCTGCCACAGGACAGAGGTCATTGGAACTATGTATTTGGATTTTTTTCTGGGCTGAAGCAGCTAAAGCAGCTGGCTTTACCTGTGCATTACCTAAGAACTTAGATTTTCTTTTAAGTACAGGACAATCATTTTTCCAGTGCCCCTTACGCTGACAATAATTACAATTCTTACTGGGATCACCTTTCTTCCAGCCACGATCGAACCTAGAGGAACCAGACTCCCCATGTAACAGAAAAGATTTGCTTGTGCGTACCGAACCACTATTCTGCACAACAACTTTGTCGTCAACAAATGTACTTTTATGAGTGAGGATGTACTCATCGGCCAGCACCGCTGCTTCATGGGGTGTTTTAACTTTTCTTTCATTTAAATAAGTAGCAACACTGTCTGGTACACAGTTTTTAAATTGTTCAAGTGTTACCAAATCACAAAGCTGTTGAAAAGTGACAACTTCTGATGCCGAACACCAGCGATTAAACTACAGTCCTACAGGAACCTATGTGTTCTGTTCCCGTTCAAACACTGGTGTGTAGATTTTCCTTTAAGTACAGGACAATTATTTTTCAATCAGAAAAGATTTGCTTGTGCGTACCGAACCACTATTCTGCACAACAACTTTGTCGTCAACAAATGTACTTTTATGAGTGAGGATGTACTCATCGGCCAGCACCGCTGCTTCATGGGGTGTTTTAACTTTTCTTTCATTTAAATAAGTAGCAACACTGTCTGGTACACAGTTTTTAAATTGTTCAAGTGTTACCAAATCACAAAGCTGTTGAAAAGTGACAACTTCTGATGCCGAACACCAGCGATTAAACTGGAGAACCATCTCCCTCACAAACTCCACATGAGTCTGTTGCTCTCGCTTTCTCACACCCCTGAAATGTTGTCGATAGGCTTCAGGTACCAACTCATAGGCTTTCAATACAGCAGCTTTCACTTTAACATATATTTTACTATCTGTTGAACTTAATGCAGAATATGCTTCCTGTGCTTTTCCAGTGAACACACATTGCAACAACAGAGTGCGTTCTGTGTCTAACCACTCACAAGTTTCCGCAACCCGCTCAAACAACGAAAAAAATGTGTCAGGATCTCTCTCATTAAATTTTGGCACCATCTTTAACTTTGTGCTTAAATCAGATCTAGAAGACGTTTCACTAAACCCTACACTGTCCCTTCCTGAACACTCATTAAGCTTACCGTCTTTAATCAGATTCAGCTTATAATGTTCCAACTCTAATTTGGTCTGTTCAGTTTTAAATTTCATTTTTTCAAGTTCTAACTGTACTTCAAGTTCTCTTTCCTGTTTAAGTTTTTCATATTCCAATTGCATTTTTAACAATTCTTTCTGTTGTTCAAAATTCAATGTTGCATTGGTTCCTTGGGCCTGAAATTCCTCCCTTTTAAGGATTCCAGACTCCACCAAGTTTGTCTTCAAAATGGTTCTAATATTTTCTTTTAACCTTTTATCACCAATCTCAACCCCATAATTATCAGCTATTTTTAAAAGCTGTTCTTTTGTGTATTGGGTGAGAAGGTGATCAGAAGGAGCTTGAAAAAACTCATCAATCGAAGCCATTATCACAACTCAGATTTAAAGATACAGTTAAAGCAAACAGTACAGTGTAATCCACAATATATTTCCACACTTACCTTATGCAAACCTGTATTTAGAGAAGCCAAAAATCATAAGGAGAGTTCCCATCTAACTTAAATTAATACCAAACTAGCTAACTCAACCCTAGTCTTCTGGCAGTCACATGTGGGGGGTACTTAGGCACGCGAAACCAGTGGAGTAAAGAAAGCAGCTAGCAAGTGGCCACTTTCCTACAGCCACGGAGGTGCTCCCGAGCTTTGCTCTACCCACGTTCACCACCGGCCTAAAATTGAGAAAGGTGAACCTTCTAAACAAGATCCACCACTTATCCTATCCAGGGAAAAACTCCTATAATAATGGCTCTCCCTTGACAGTTAAGACAAAGGAAAATGTAGAAAATATACAATGTAGTGGATCAACTCACTCCACTAACCAGTTACCAAAACCTAAAACCAGTTAAACATGTGTGAATCTCCCAACAAATGTACCAGAAACAAAACACAGAGCAGCAACTTGACAATCTACCACCCTGTACAAACAGTTCCAACCAAATCACAACCTGGCACAAACTGACTGAAACCTACTAAATAGTAAGTCTACAATCTCTCAAAATTAAATGGACGAGCCCCCATTTTGTCATAGCCCTGGCTCAGAGAGCAAGACAAAAATGGGAGACCACACACTTTTAAGTAACTTAAAACAAAAATATTTATTTTCTAACCAAATATCACAAACCAAACAGGAAGCAGGTGCTCTGAGAAATGGTCGGAGAGAGAAAGAATGAGAAGGAGGAGCCAGTTAAATAACCTAGGCCCAGCCTTCCAGGTGCACATCCAATTAGTAGCTCCACCCATCTACCTGGAAAAACCTAAAAGAAAACAGACACACCAAGAAATGACCAGAAAAGAGGACGGGGTCGTCACAACGATGCCAGAACATATTTCCAGTTAATCTTGCACTAAATCTAGCATATTTTTGCCTGTTAAACACGTTTTCACAGTCCACATGATGTTCTGAAGCATCGGTATTAAGGTACAAGAACATTGTCACTGAGTTCGAAAATGAGCGTTTCTCAGTGAGAAACGCATGTTTTTGACATGCATTACATTTTCTTACAAAACAATGCCAAAACACATTTCCAGTTAATCTTGCACTAAATCTAGCATATTTTTGCCTGTTAAACACGTTTTCACAGTCCACATGATGTTCTGAAGCATAGGTATTAAGGTACAAGAACATTGTCACTGAGTTCGAAAATGAGCGTCTCTCCCTGAGAAACGCACGTTTTCAACATGCATTACATTTTCTTACAAAACAATGCCAAAACACATTTCCAGTTAATCTTGCACTAAATCTAGCATATTTTTGCCTGTTAAACACGTTTTCACAGTCCACACGATGTTCTGAAGCATAGGTATTAAGGTACAAGAACATTGTCACTGAGTTCGAAAATGAGCGTCTCTCCCTGAGAAACGCACGTTTTCGACATGCATTACATTTTCTTACAAAACAATGCCAAAACCCCTAATGCCAAATCTGGCCATCACTTCCTCATCACCTCTGTTCCCTCCCCCTACATGACCATTAAAGTCTGTTCCAATCACCACTCTCTCTCCCCTGGCGAAGCGCTCTATCACCCAATGCAGCTCATTCCAGAATTTCTCCTTTTCTTCCAACTCTGTGGGGCATATCTGCTAACAACATTAATCATCACTCCTTCTATTTCTACCTTCACACACATCAACCTGTCTGACTCTCGTTTCACCTCTACCACATTTTTTGCATATTCTTCCTTTAGGATCACCCCCACTCCATTTCTCTTCCCATCTGAACCATGATAAAACAGTTTGTAGCCTCCTCTAGCCTTGCTGCCCTTCTACTTGGTCTCCTGCACACACAAAATGTCTACTCTTCTTCTTCCATCATATCATCTAGTTCTCTACTTTTCCCTGTAATTGTACCTACATTCAGAGTTGCAAACTTCAGACCAACACTTCTATCCTTCCTCTTTTCTCGTTGTCCAAATCGATCATCCTCCTCTTCTTCTTTGTCTTCGACCAACAGTAGTCCAATTTCCACCAGTACCCTGTAGGTCAAGAGTGCATATTTGATTTGGCTAAAAGTTTTACACCAGATGCCCTTCCTGACATAACCCTCACCATTTATCCGGGCTTGGGACCGGCGCTACAGTATCACTATACAGGGAGTGCAGAATTATTAGGCAAGTTGTATTTTTGAGGATTCATTTTTTTATTGAACAACAACCATGTTCTTAATGAACCCAAAAGACTCATTAATATCAAAGCTGAATATTTTTGGGAGTTGGAGTGGGGCTTTTTTAGTTTTAGCTATTTTAGGAGGATATCTGTGTGTGCAGGTGACTATTACTGTGCATAATTATTAGGCAATTTAACAAAAAACAAATATATACCCATTTCAATTATTTATTTTCACCAGGGAAACCAATATAACAGCTCAACATTCACAAATATACATTTCTGACATTCAAAAACAAATCAGTGACCAATATAGCCACCTTTCTTTGCAAGGACACTCAAAAGCCTGCCATCCATGGATTCTGTCAGTGTTTTGATCTGTTCACGATCAACATTGCGTGCAGCAGCAACCACAGCCTCCCAGACACTGTTCAGAGAGGTGTACTGTTTTCCCTCCTTGTAAATCTCACATTTGATGAGGGACCACAGGTTCTCTATGGGGTTCAGATCAGGTGAACAAGGAGGCCATGTCATTAGTTTTTCTTCTTTTAGGCCCTTTCTTGCCAGCCACGCTGTGGAGTACTTGGATGCGTGTGATGGAGCATTGTCCTGCATGAAAATCATGTTTTTCTTGAAGGATGCGGACTTCTTCCTGTACCACTGCTTGAAGAAGGTGTCTTCCAGAAACTGGCAGTAGGACTGGGAGTTGAGCTTGACTCCATCCTCAACCCGAAAAGGCCCCACAAGCTCATCTTTGATGATACCAGCCCATACCAGTCCCCCACCTCCACCTTGCTGGCGTCTGAGTCGGACTAGAGCTCTCTGCCCTTTACCGATCCAGCCACGGGCCCATCCATCTGGCCCATCAAGACTCACTCTCATTTCATCAGTCCATAAAACCTTAGAAAAATCAGTCTTGAGATATTTCTTGGCCCAGTCTTGACGTTTCAGCTTGTGTGTCTTGTTCAGTGGTGGTCGTTTTTCAGCCTTTCTTACCTTGGCCATGTCTCTGAGTATTGCACACCTTGTGCTTTTGGGCACTCCAGTGATGTTGCAGCTCTGAAATATGGCAAAACTGGTGGCAAGTGGCATCTTGGCAGCTGCACTCTTGACTTTTCTCAGTTCATGGGCAGTTATTTTGCACCTTGGTTTTTCCACACGCTTCTTGCGACCCTGTTGACTATTTTGAATGAAACGCTTGATTGTTCGATGGTCACGCTTCAGAAGCTTGGCAATTTTAAGAGTGCTGCATCCCTCTGCAAGATATCTCACTATTTTTGACTTTTCTGAGCTTGTCAAGTCCCTCTTCTGACCCATTTTGCCAAAGGAAAGTTGCCTAATAATTATGCACACCTGATATAGGGTGTTGATGTCATTAGACCACACCCCTTCTCATTACAGAGATGCACATCACCTGATATGCTTAACTGGTAGTGGGCTTTCGAGCCTATACAGCTTGGAGTAAGACAACGTGCATAAAGAGGATGATGTGGTCAAAATACTCATTTGCGTGTAAAAGAACCGTGGATCTGACTAATCTCATGAAGCAATTCCGACAAAAAACAACTAATTTAGTTCTGCAATCTCAGTGAGGTGTATTTGTTTTAATAATTACACTGGTATGGATTGAAGACTTCCTGTTTGCGTCATGGCAGGAGAGTGTGGATTCTTAATCAGGTCACATTTTGGAAATTGAAAAAAAAAAAAGAAAATGGTAATTGTGTTAAATCCAATGTTTTTTCAGAATATTGGAAGGCAGGGGGATAATGTTGGTGGTAACCAATCGACTATTATTTGATTAATTATCATTAAGAAGCTGACTCTTGTCTAGAACTTTTTTTTGCATCTGATTTCTCTAGGCCTCAGATTGTTTAGTTTTATACTAGTAGAGGGGAAAATCAACCAAAGAACCCATGTAGTTGCCAAGAGAAGAAGTGCAGAGAAACAGATGTCAAGTGAGATGAAGCTGCCTCTGGGTCAGACCTTTGCTGCTCCAGCAGTGGTGAAAGCAGACAGCACTGTGGTTACAGCCATACTGATGATACCTGTCTGTCTCATATACAGTGGGTACGGAAAGTATTCAGACCCCTTTAAATTTGTCACTCTTTGTTTCATTGCAGCCATTTGCTAAAATCAAAAAAGTTCGTTTTATTTCTCATTAATGTTCACTCAGCACCCCATCTTGACAGAAAAAAAACAGAAATGTAGACATTTTTGCAAATTTATTAAAAAAGAAAAACTGAATGAAATATCACATGGTCATAAGTATTCAGACCCTTTGCTGTGACACTCATATTTAACTCACATGCTGTCCATTTCTTCTGATCCTCCTTGAGATGGTTCTACACCTTCATTGGAGTCCAGCTGTGTTTGATTAAACTGATTGGATTTGATTAAGAAAGCCAGATATCTATATCTATATGTCTATATAAGACCTTACAGCCCACTGTGCATGTCAGAGTAAATGAGGTCAATGAAACTGCATGAAGAGCTCAGAGATAGAATTGTGGCAAGACACAGATCTGGCCAAGGTTACAAAAAAATATCTGCTGCACTTAAGGTTCCTAAGAGCACAGTGGCCTCCATAATCCTTAAATGAAAGACATTTGGGATGACCAGAACCCTTCCTAGACCTGGCCGTCCAGCCAAACTGAGCAATCGTGGGAGAAGAGCCTTGGTGAGAGAGGTAAAGAAGAACCCAAAGACCACGGTGGCTGAGCCAGGCACTGCTCATCACCTGTCCAATACAGTCCCAACAGTGAAACATGGTGGTGGCAGCATCATGCTATGGGGGTGTTTTCAGCTGCAGGGAGAGGATGACTGGTTGCAATTGAAGGAAAGATGAATGTGGCCAAGTACAGAGGTATCCTGGAAGAAAACCTCTTCCAGAGTGCTCAGGACCTCAGACTGGGCCGAAGGTTCACCTTCCAACAAGACAATGACCCTAAGCACATAGCTAAAATAACAAAGGAGTGGCTTCGGAACAACTCTGTGACC
>NC_024327.1:8908549-8921289 GCF_000523025.1 Cynoglossus semilaevis | reverse complement strand
ACCATTCTTGACTGGCCCAGCCAGAGCCCTGACCTAAACCCAATTGAGTATCTCTGGAGAGACCTGAAAATGGCTGTCCACCAACATTCACCATCCAACCTGACGGAACTGGAGAGGATCTGCAAGGAAGAATGGCAGAGGATCCCCAAATCCAGGTGTGAAAAACTTGTTGCATCATTCCCAAGAAGACTCATGGCTGTACTAGCTCAAAAGGGTGCTTCTACTCAATACTGAGCAAAGGGTCTGAATACTTATGACCATGTGATATTTCAGTTTTTCTTTTTTAATAAATTTGCAAAAATTTCTACATTTCTGTTTTTTTCTGTCAAGATGGGGTGCTGAGTGTACATTAATGAGAAAATAAATGAACTTTTTTGATTTTAGCAAATGGCTGCAATGAAACAAAGAGTGACAAATTTAAAGGGGTCTGAATACTTTCCGTACCCACTGTAAATATGTACCATTACAGATGGAGTTTTCTTTAGCCTGATGTTAAATTATATGTCTGGTATTCACATATTCAAAAATATTAAAGAAGAAAGACAAAAATGAGGGGAATGGGTGAAATTTAGGTAAAAATAGTTAACCTAAAGCTGATAATAATAATAATAATAATAATAATAATAATAATAATAATATTTTATAAAACCTCATTAAGCTATTTTATTTTTAAATTTATTTCCACCAATTAATTCACTTATCCAATAATCTAAATAATTATTGAACAAATGTTTTGCTTCCAAACAATTTCAAGAAGATTTTCGAGTAGCCCTGTACTCGTATTATTACCAGCTAAAAAATGAATAATGTCATTTTAATAGAAAATTGCTGACATTTCTCCAACCAAATAATTATAGATTTAGTAAATGAGAAAATAATTTTCTCATGCTATTAAAAAACTCGAATGAACATGTTGACACTCCCCCTCCCACATGTGCTGTGTGAACATTGCAGTGTTTAACCATCACCACCTCTGTGCTGGGTTGCACAGATTAGCGCCTTCTGGTGCTCAACCCACTACTTGCTAAACAGTGAAAACACACACTCACACACACACACTTTAATTAGATCACATCTGAGGAACATTCCATACCCGTTCCTCCAGTATTTACACAAGGTCAGTCCTGACGAGAGAAAGCGTGAGGTTCAGATGTTCTGACACTCACTCTAATGCCCTTTTCTACACCCAGGCCCACTATGTGTTTTCTCTGGGGTTATGTGTGGTATTATGTGATGTTTAGTTTAATGAATGTCAGTGCTAACTGGCAACCAACGCAATTTATCAATTAATGGGAAAGTAGGATGGAATGTAGTTTCAGTTTCTCTTTTTTTTGCATTGCATTGCAGCAGTAGCTGAAAAAAAATGGATAATAAGGAGAAAGTATTTCAATACCAACTTTTTTTTTTTTTTGCCATTCCTTGCGTCCCCTTTATAAGACATGCTCGCACACTCCCACTGTATAAGGAGCATCATCTCATGGGTCAGTCTTTGTAAACAGTGATGGCTCTGTGGTTACACCTCTGTGCTGGACAGAATTGTCAATGAATATCTAAACATGTTTCCTGGTACAGTATAGATTTAAATTTAGAAAGAATTTACAGTAAATTATCCATCCATCCACTTACCCGTTACCGGGTTACAGGGGCAGCAGTCTCTATGACCACCACCCAAATCACACTGCACCGTACCAACCCCCCTGAACCTTCCTGCGGGTGGTGAGTCCACTGGAAGGTATTAACCGCCCTAACCGGGATTCGATCTTGCCCAGGAGGTGAACCCTGGAGTTCCACACCAATGACAGAGACATTGCCTCTGGGCCAAAGTGCCACTACAGTAAATTATATCACTTGTAAAAAATACAATAAATGGCCTCAGCAGTGGGATGCGAGTCCATGTCCCTGTCTTCTACAAAAATTTAAAGAATATCTTTATATTATATATTCTTTTCATTTCAGTTTAAAAATGCAGAAACATGTATTGTAGAATGCCCCCTGCCCCATATATATATATATATATATATATATATACAGTATAAATATAGGAGTTGATCTTTTTTGAGAAATCATCAGGATCATTGGTATTGAATGTTTTGTATGTTAGTGTGATGTATGATAATGGTATTTGCTAGGCACAGATTGAACTGTAATACGTGGAGAAAAGTGAACCATCATTTTCATTCTGGGTTCTCTATATCCCCCATTCACTTTGCCTGTCTTTCTGTCTGTTATTCCTCCACACTCACTCCACACTTTGACATGCCCCCTCTTCCACCTATCCTCAACCTGGCTCTTGATGTCTCTTTCACAAAGACAGAATTAGGATGAGGGTCAGGGAAGAAGACAGAGAGAATGAACTCTAGTGAGGGATAAAGACAGAAAATGAAACTGGAAAAGTGGAGAAGATGCTGGGGATCATTACTCTGCTACGCCAGATGTATAATGTCATTGATTTTCTGTGTGTGTGTGAAAGTGAAAGTAAATTTACTTGTCATTGTGACACAGCACACCACTGCACACACAACAAAATGTGACCTCTGTTTTTTACCCATCACAAAAGTGAACAGTGGGCAGCTTATAAGCTGCCGAGGGAGCAGTGTTCAGGGTACCTCAGTGGTAACTTGGCAGCTGGTGGACTCAAACCAGGAGCTTTCTAGACCCAAGTCCACTTCCTTAACCACTAAGCCAACACTGCCTGTGTGTGCATGTGTGCGAGTGTGCATGTGTGCGCGTGCGTGTGTGTGTGTAAGATTTTGCAGGTGACTGATCGTACATGTGTGAGAGACCTGTGAGAGGCTGTGCTTATAGAGGCATGTATGATGACATGCCTCTATAAGCATGTCCGCTGTGGGCCAACATGGAGGTCATGAAAGGGGTACGACCCGGGCTGTTGTTGCTCATTGGCTCCCAGGCAGAAGCTCCGTCCTTGCCCATTAGGCCAGTCACTCAGACCCAGTTGACCCCTGACAGCCTATCAGCTTTCTAGGCCTGGAGGCTGAGAGCAACGAGACAAAGGCAGAAGCTTCGGCAGGGGTATTTCGTTGGAGGGAGTTTGGAAATGAGAGAAAGGGAGTGAAGGAGAGAGACTGTTTAGCATGGTGTCAGATGAGGAGCCAAAGGTGAAAGCAAGTGGTGGGCAAAGAGCGCCCTTAATCCTTGGCTGACAAGGGCACAGGGAGCCCCTGCACAATAGTTCCATTAGAGTCAAATGGATCACTGTATCTGAAAGCAACACATTTATGCCCTGCAGGAGAAATCCCTTAATTGTAATCCAGCAAGACAGTGGGAGCACAAAAAGTGCCTACCTTTAAAAAAAAAAAAAAAAAAAGAAAAGGTGGAAGGAGAACGCGTGAGTGTGTGTGTTTTGCAATTGAAAAGTGACAATTTTAAGGTAGGAGTATTATTTTAACGTGTTTAAACATCATGCATTTCACAAATATCTGCGCACATGAATATGCATTCATTTTTGTTTATACTGTACATTTCAGCTCCGATGGCATTGTTTTTAGCTTCAAGGCTAGGTGGATGGCAGAATGGTAGATGATGAGATGAGACTGCAGGAGAATTAATGGATGTAATGACACAAGAGGGCTAGTGTATCTGGGGAGTAGAGCCAGGCTCAGCCGTAGGGGAGGAGAGGTTGATCTGTTTAGTGTCCGTCTCCTGCCAGCTTTCACTGGTCATTAAAAGTAGGCTGTTATCAGACAGTGCAGGAAGGACTACACAACCAGCCCAGCATAGCGCTGCGTCTTCAGGTAACAGTTCCTTATCTGCTCACTGATTGCCTTTGTGCTCCCAGTCCGTCTGACGTTGGCGTCTCAATCAGTCTTTAAATAATCTGCCTCCTCGTGGAGCAGCAGCACCAGAACGCTCACCTCCATCTCTCACTCCCCCCCCCCCCCCCCCCCCCCCCCCCCCTTGCTCTCTATCTCCTGCTTCTTGCTGGGTATAGGTTGATGCTGAATAATAATGTGGTAAAGCTTTCCGTCTCACACAGTTAGAGGAAATAAACAAACATGTCTCTGAATCTGCCTGGATGTGCTGTTCTCCCTTGGAGCACACCCTCCACAGCTCTATCCTGCAGACATGAACGCTGAGCTTTGAGCTGAAGAGCCAGCGATTTCACACAGCAATGCTGATGTTGCATTCAGACCTTGAGCTATCAAGAGTTTACTGACAGATGCTGAACAAGCTGAGTAAAGAAAGTAACAATTGGAACCATTTTAAATGGTAGTTTTCTTCTGACAAAACATTTAAATAACACTCCCAGTATTATCAATTTAAAAATCAACCATTCTTATTGTGAAAATAGTAAGAACACCTTTTCCGGGCTATACTGTTTCCTCCAAGAGGTAATGAATGGGGGAAATAAAAAGTAGCAGGGAGTCTTTATTTAGAGCCATTATATGACTCAATCAATTTTTACCTCAAAGTTGTTGGAGTTGTTAAGCACAACTCCAGGGCAGTTCTAAGTTGGGCTGGCAAGTCAGCGGCTGATATGCTACACCGAGCCTCCCACTCACCTCCCACCCCTGCCCACAGTACAAGACCACTACTGCTGTCAACTCCACTGTAGTTATCTCTCCTACTCTCAGGGAGGGAGGAGATTCAAGTGAAGTGGAGAGACAGTCAACCATGAAGAGGGGATAAAGGGAAGCGGGAGATAATGAGGAATGATGAGTGAGTGAGTGAGCAACAAGCTACGGGAATCACACCCACACCCTTCTTTTCTGACAACTTTTTCAATGAAAAATACTTTTCTGATGAAACTCGAGTTCCGATTGTCTTTACACCTGTTACACAAGAAGTAGGTAGCAAACATTTAATTAGAGGCCGTAAGATGAATGTGTGTCATATAGTTTTACAATTACAAAATTAGCGATGTTCAGTTGAACAAGGCAATCCATGTCTTGTGTTACCACAAGTGCAGATTAGAGCTGCAGCAAATAAAAACACATTTGTTTAAGGGAGGTATTTGACCTGAGTTAATTAAGACTAAGTACATCCAAACTTGGTCAAACCCTTCAGTTCAGTGTTTAAATGGTCTTTTAATCACTGTGACTGAGTGAGCTCTGGAAATTACACCCCTAACTTTCTTCAGCCTTATTATGTTATATAACTTTCTTAACATGTACTGTACTTGTGTAGGGACTTCTCAATTGTAGGCTTTACAAAACAATTATAGTTCAGGCAAAGACTTGTATGAAATACAGAATATAAATATAGCAATAAGAAAACACTATTTTGTTCAATTTCTTATACACAGATGTCTTACTCTGTTTCAATATTTCTTCCGTGATTATAAACTAATCCTAGGAGACTTGAAAAAATTGATATGGTATTTTGTTTTTCATTTCTAAATATTTAAACAATCAAAATGAGGCATGTGGAAACTCCCTGTACTTTATTTGCTCTAAAAAGAAACTTTATTTACTTTATAGATGCTGCCACTCTCCACAACACTATACTTACAGTAAATCATGTCCAGCTGCCTGCACGCAGAATTAAAATGTTGTGAATGCATGTTCCAAAGATGGTAATACACATAGTGAAGCTAGAGAAGAGGAAACAAACTTTAATTTTTGAAACAAGTTTTTAATTCCTAATTTGCATGTGTGCTACTCCCTGTGACTAAACCTAATTGTAAAAAGCATATATGTATATATAAATATGTATAAATTGTCCATTTGGAGAAGTAAAATAATAAAATTGAAAAACAGAAAATGTTGAATACTTATTTTATTACTGTTTGTTCAGATAAAATAAAACACCAAATGAGGTAACCCTAAATAATGTACATTGTTTTTAGTCATTTACAATCAGAACCACAAATCTTAATTACAATTTTACTTTTTGTTTTTGCATTAGTTAGCAAGAACTCACAGTGAGCGAAATACTGCAGTATCCTGCAGCTTTACTTTTGTATTATGTTTATATCTTTGTACGTCCTATTTTGGAGTAACGTGTTTACCGTGGGGAAGAATTCACACACAGACAGAGACAGAGTGAGTCAGATAAATGAACGTTCCACCTCTTGTCACCACTTTACTGCTGATGTCATATGAGATTTTAGACTGTAGGTGACAACCAAGTAATAACGCTTCTATCTCTCCACCATCATCTCTCTTTTCTTTTTGCTGGGCCGCGCCTTTCCATCTCTACCTAAAAAGCATTCTCCCAAATCTCAGCTATCTCTCTCTCTCTCCCTCTCTTTCTGTCCCCCCAGTCCTTTCTCTCTCTCCTTCCTCTCCCCTGTTGTCATCCATGTGATGTGTGATATGCATCATTGGTTAAGACTACTCCAGGCCGGCATGTTGACATTCCCCTGTGCCTCTTCATCTCTCCCCGCAGAGCTGAGTGGAGTTGAGTTGTGTTGATTAATGATATTGATCGCTCCACACACTGCTTGACTTTCGGTGAACGATAGAGACGAGGGAGGGTGGGCAGAAAGTGAGAGTAGAGAAGGGTAAGAGAGAGAGAGGGAGAGAAGTTGAAAGAAAAAAAAACCTCACTCCTGATACCGTTTTTTTTTCTGATTCATCTGTTTCCATGGCAACCATACCATGGGGCTGAGAACGTACAGATCCATAAAAAAACAGGAAGAAAAAGAGAAGCTTAGAGGTGAGGAGGATGCCATGAGTTCACTTTTCTATGACTTGCTGTTGTAAGGTTGAAACGTAGCTGACAATAAAGATTGTGTGGTGTTTCCCATCAGCATTTGCATCTGAGCATTGATGGCACTAAAAGCAGGATGTCAATACCCTGTCATGATGATCTCCTTGAAACCTGTTAAGCCATGTCAATAGTCAATAGGAAGTGTCAATACCTTTTTAGGACTGGAAGATAAACTCTGATGGAGTTAGTCACATAGATGATATAGACGAGGATGATGTGGTGTCCAGTGAGAAGCAATGTACTGACTCATCACTTACAGTGAGTTCTGAATTATTTGCTGAATCAAGGAGTGACTGTTCCTACACTTGTTTAATGGGTAAGCATTTTAATTCCATGTTACCAACTCGAGTATTTTTCCACAGTTTTTGGAAATGTATTCACTTGATTTTGCCAGTTTAAAGGTTATTTGCAATAAAACATTTTGCTTTTGGATGAACATGAGTGGGACTTTCCCTGGTGATGCAAACAAGTGAAGCTTCCTCTCTCCCAGGCTTGACAGGACCCTCGGGGGGAGGCATACCACAACTATAGGGGCCTTTTCGACCCTCCAGGGAAAGCTTACATCCCAGGGAATTGTATTAAAACACCAGTCTGAAGTCTCTCTGTGTGTGTGTATGCATGTGCATGTGCAGGACAGGATGTGGAGTGTGTGAACCAGTGTCTGTCCCACTGAATCAGCTGGCATACAGGAAGAGAGCGAAAATATACGAAGTGTGAGAGGATATTTGAATGTGTACTTTGCTGTGCAGTCACACTGTTCTGTGTGACTCGGTTTTTGTTAGCACAGAATATGTGAGTCTGTAGGGTTGGAGGATGGAATTAATTAAGCAACACAATTTTTCACATCACTGTGGGCAGTTAGATTTTATCCCAAGGCAAACAAACAGGCCCAGAGCTGAACAAAACAGGGCATGACCTTTATGACCTTTAGGTGTTCCGAACACATTGAACATTACAGTAAATTCACATGAAAGGGACTTCCGCCATATATATTTTTCTACAAACACATAATTCTACCTCCATGTATTTGTTTGTAAATAGTTTGGAACCCATGTTTCCAAGTACATAATTCTGCTTGTGTGTGGTTTCTTAGGGGCTGGGCATGTGCTGCCCCAGTCTATATGTGCACTCATGCTCTTTACTGTCTGGCCTTCTCTTGTTCTCCCAGCTGTCCTAACACTGGTCTGTGTTGACAGTAAACACAGCTGCGGGTCACAGAGGCCAAGCTCTGGTCAGACATGGTCCTCTGAAGGCCAAAGAGAGGAAAGAGCAGACAGGGAACGCGGATGGAGAAAAGGAATGGTACAGCCAGTGGGAAAAGTCTGTGTTTTGTTGGCAAAGAGGAAAAGCTAGAAGACAAAGAGGAAGAGACCCCCCATTTAGTCCAGCATGTGCCCTTCTCTTCTCATTTAAGCTGTTAAATAAAGGCACCATTGACAGAGTAAGCAGGATAGAGACCCTTATTATGAAAACAAAAAAAATCCATCCTTATACACATGCACACCCTCACCCACGAGCACCAGCACCACTGCAAAAGAAGGAAAAAAAACATTTGACGTTCCTTTCCAGCCCCAAGGACAGATCAGACACAGCTGTGACTTTGGAGGTCACGAGGCTTGGAGGGGTCAGACTGAGCAGACTCTGAGAGAGCCCAACTCAGGATCACAGGTCACTCCCAGCAGCCCTAGCGGTGTGAAAGGTCATGGGTCAGTGTCTCACCACAATGCGTCGGCAGGGTAGGGTTTCAAAAGGTGGCTGGTGCCAGAGAGAGGCACAGATTTATAGATACTGAGCTGAGCCCTGGTCCTCAGCCTGAGGTTATTACACAGAATATGAGCATGTCCGTTGAGGCTTGGCCACCATATTTCATTTCCACCCTGAGTCCCTGTAGACTGAAATAATACATGAGATAGCCAGGGAGAGAGGAGAGACGAGAGCAGGGGGCAGAGAAAGGAAGATCCATGCAAGAGAAGAAGAGCGACGGTAAGGGAAAAGAACGTAAAAAAAGAAGGGAAAATGAGAGAAAAGTGTAAGAGTTAATAAACAAGTTATACACTCAGTCAGAGGAAAAGCGAGCAGAGGATGCAAAGTCACAGGGTCATATTTGTTACTACACAAAACTCCATTCTTAGCAACAGGACCTTTGACGTCAAATTCCCATAAGACAGGGAGAAGCTCACAGGGATCATCCCCTGGGAATGCCAGGAGCCAGAATGACACGAAGCATGGATAGCAGGAAGTGACAGCCTCACGAGAGGAAAGGAGCATAGGAACAGATGGAGCGAGGGAGGGGAGTGAAAGAAAAGAAGAGCCCAGAAATTAGATTAGTTTAGAAAGTGAAGTTGTGATGCAGCAGGCTTGATATCCTGCTTGGAGCAGTTTCCCGTGAGAACCTGATCGGGCTCAGCAAGACAGTTCAAACATATTTACCCCTCGTTGGAAGGTACAAATTAAATTACTTCCACAAAGAGGAGATGTTTTCCCCTTCTGTTCTGATGTCATGGTAGTGGGCCAGCATAGAGTGGGGGTCGGCCTGCTCTGGCCTGAATGCATTTATCTTAGAGGCTATTCATCTTCAGATGACCCCCCCATTCCTTCAGCTTTTCTAGATCCTTCTGTTCTTTTTGCAAAACACTGTATCAAGGTCCTTTTCTGTCTAGTTGCCCCTGCAAATGCACACACACACGCAAACACACAAGTCACAGACTAAGACATTTGACATGCACGATCAGGTCAGGAGTTCTTTCCTCCCTCTCTCTCGTTCTTCCTCTTTTCCTGTCATCTCATCCTGTCATTTGAAAAGAGTACATTCTGTAGAACAATTGGAAATGCATCAACTTTAGCTTTGGCTGAAGTCCATTCTCTGAGTACATCCAGGACCTCTCACTCACATCTCTCTTTCTGTGTCTTACACACACACACAGACAGTGTGCTGCTCATCAGTGCATGACCTGAAACCAACACAACCAACTGGCTGGGTCACTGTCACCTATCCTTTGGTGAACCCTGGCAGCTCTGCAGCGTTCCAGTACTGTTTGTCTAATTTTTTTTCCCACGGCGTATTCATATATTTCTTCTATGCCATGTTCCTTCTCCATCTCACTTTCTCTTCCTGCTCATTACTCCTTCATGCTTTCATATGCTCATTTCTTCCCTACATGCTCTGATTCTATCTTGTACTGGTAGATTATAAATGTTTCCAGATAGAATTCTGGAGGACAGTAGAGGGGAACCTTCACCCTCAAGCCCCCTTGTAGTGTATTTATAGAATCCAGCATCTGCTTCCAATTTTTCTTGCTCTTTTTGTGGATTGAGATAAAGAGTTTGATGACTTAGCCTAGCATTTTGATCAAGGTCTGTAATATGCTTCTGGACTTGTTGGATTTGTAAGACATCTTATTGCGGTCCTTTATGACACATCGTCCCTTGTGCATTCTTATAAACACATGGTAAAAAAAAAATAGAAACCCTGAAAGCAGCCACATGCTAGTTTATGTAGCCCCACGTTAACTTGTCCTCTGAAACTACCCAGTCTCGTGTCACTCTGAAGGAAAATCCTTGTCAGTCGTACAAACGCACAATAAATCAATTTATTTATTAATTATTTACGAGTGAACTCATTTGGAAAGGAAGCATATGTAATCTACTCATCCATGCTGAGAGGATGCTGAGAAGAAGAGAGTGGGAGAGGACAAGAAGTGGGGTGTGTTCAGTGATGAGGCAGTCGGCCAGCGGAGAATGAATTCTCTTTCTGTTCCTTACTCCTCAAAGAGAGGTGGGAACCAGTAAACAAACAAATGGAGTGAGAAAATGTTTCCTTCTTTAATGACAAAGGGAGAGACTGAAAAAAGGCAATAGAGAAAAGGAGGTATGTTAGGCTAGTGTGTCAGCAGCCGCTGTGTTTGGCTGCATGCGCATGCATGCACATGCGTGTGTGTGTGCCCTCTACCCTGTTTGTATGCAGGCCAACAACCTTTACAAAGGCACAGAGGGGGCATGCACACAGATGGGTAAACAAAGCCATTGTTTACTCTTTTGCTTTTTTATTATGTTGGGATAGATTAGTTGTTAATGATTTTTCCCTGTCAGGGCCATGACGTTATGCAAGTGGTGAACGTTAACATCAGTAGTCATATCTTTACCCACACTCTTACATACAAACACTCACTGTCAGAAAAACCGTCACACAGAGCCTCAGCCCTCCACAGTACCCCACTACCATTGAGTCTTTCACGCCCCTGTCAGTTCCTATCACACTGTGTCTACCTGAAATATGCAAATGAGGCCTTTGTGGTCCTCTGTCCCTGCCTGGACACCCATTCTTTTGGGCTCAGGTCTATTATGGCTTGAGCTCCTGCAATTCACACAAACACACACACACATTTATATATAAAAACACACACAGCGCACTCCTGGGGTCATAGCCTTTCAACCTCATAGGCGCAACTTCTGCCACTTCAGCCTGACAAATCACCCTGCGACACACAAAAAAACGCCAGGGCCTCTGTGTGAGAGGGGCCCAGTTCCAAGCAGCTCCTTCAATCTCTGTGCTGCTGCAAGCAACACCACCAAGCTTCTATTACCCTACTCCCACTGGACAAAGGGGGAGAATGAAGAGGGGAAGGAGAGTGGAAAAAAAAGAGGAGGCTGAAAGCAAGAGATGGGAAGAGAAAGAGATGGGAGGAAGAAAGAGACATTTGGATTCTTTCATTTGGTGGACTATGATAAATGGCTTGGCCTTTAGCTGGTCTGTACTCCCCCAGTGCTCTCCCTGTGCCTCCTCTGACAAGAGGGTCTTTGAGGGAGAACGGAACCCAAAAATATTGCTCTTTGTCCCATACAGAGAGAAGCCAAGACCCCAATTCTCCGACTTTAATCAAGTAAAACCAGCAAAGCAAGGGTCTTCTTTTGTCTGAGAGTCCATAACTTTGTGAATGTGTGGCAAAAGCAGCATTAAACATGTGTGTGTGCGTGCATGTGTGTGTGTCAGAAGGGGAGGCAGAAGAGACAGGAGGGGGAGAGCCTATGAGGAATGACGAAAAGTCTGCTCTATGGCAAGTCTGGCCGTTTCTTCTTTTAAGACATTAAGGGATTTGTCTCAGGAGTACATGGGGCCGTTTTGGTGGGAAAATAAATTTATATAAACCCAAGAGGCATATTACACACTGACTCAGCAATCAAAACAGGACTAGGGGATAAGAAATGGCCAATTAGGCAAAACAAAAAAAATAGCTAGCTTCCTATTGTATTTAGAAGATGGGTCTAAGGGACTAGTAGCTCTATCTAATTTGGTGGTCCTTTATTTGGGGATGTGGGGATGTGGCATTCACTGTCAATCTGTCAGGTTTATTCTAACATAAATGACGACAAAGTAAACAACACAAAAGACGTCTGGATCTTTTTCTTGCAAGGGGAGAGTGCAGCTTACAATTTTTGCAGCTTCCGCATCAACTCCGAGTTGCTGCACCCTTCCTCTGCTCTTTTATTTAGTTTATAAAAGTATCAGATTACATAACATTTGATTTTGTGTGAGTATATGGAGTAAGAAGCTGGGTGTGAAAATGGGTGTGAATGGGGGTGTGATAAGGTAAAGATGAGAGGCAAGCAGTTTCTTAAAGCGACAGTAACACACTGGTTGAAATATGGGAAGCAATCAGTTTCTTAAAGTGACAGTAACACACTGGAGTAAATACTGTGTGGGAAGCAAGCAGTTTGTTAAAGTGATAGTACAGCATGAAGCAATGATAATAAATGAAATGCTTCCAACATTTCCCTCCTGTTTATCATTGATAACTGATTCTCTTATCCTGCATTATGGCTCCTGATACAAGGTTTTTCATAACACATTCATTTTCATAGCACCTTCATCAATTTAAGAGTCTCAGTTATGCTATTCTTCTTCGTCATTCATGTCTCTAAACATCTTTACAGACACTCATGCTTTTGGTCAGTGAGGCAACATACTCTTCTGCCTGCTGTTGGAAATACGCATCTGCTGTTCTCTTGTCTAGTGCTGTCTCAATCAATCTTATACTCAGAGACCTCATACAAGGAATACAGCAGCAGCC